>NW_026889803.1:69520000-69550000 GCF_033153115.1 Saccostrea echinata
TGATTGAAATTAAGGTCATTTAAGTAAACTTCAAATGATGCTGAGTATGCACACCAGTGTACTCGGGTATACCCTAGGTATACCCGGGTTTAACCCAGGGTATACCCGGGTTTAACCCAGGGTATACCCGGGTTTAACCCGGGTTATACCCGGGTTTAACCCGAGTTATACCCGGGTTTAACTCGGGTTATACCTGGGTTTAACCCAAGATATACCCGGGTTTAGGGTTAGGGTTAGGGTCAGGGTTAGGGTCAGGGTTAGGGTTAGGGTTAGGGTTAGGGTTAGGGTTAGGGTTGGGTTAGGGTTAGGGTTAGGGTTAGGGTTAGGGGCATAGGTTTCAGTCTATTTGGTAACCTGACAGCATCCTGTCAGGTGGGGTTGCGGCATTTGGTAACATTCGAAATCGGTATTTGGTAACTCGTAGGTAAATGGTAACTTTGGAGCGAGGTATTTGGTAACTTGGAGCGGTATTTTGTAACGCGGCATTTGGTAACTAGGGAATTGGTAACTGGGTATTTGGTAACTTTCTGCGGCATTTGGTAACTTGTGCGGTATTTGGTAACAAATCTCTTTCTGAAGGGTTTAGGAAATTATGCATAATATTATGTAAGTATTTTGAGCGTTCTAACCAAGGTATTGGACGATTATTTGGTTTAGCGCTCTGTTTAATGTGTTTTCTGAAGCAAGACTTCTCTCCGGTATTTGGTAACACCCTCTGGTATTTGGTAACCCCGAAAAAAAACTAAGTCCAACAAAAAAAAACATTTTTTGGGGTCATGTTTTCTATACTATTTGGGTCATTTCCTATCCAGAAAATTGGGTCAAATTTTGGTGATATTGTATTTACAAGCGGGAAATGGTAACTTGGAGTTACCTCTCTTTGACCGCTGAAATTGATCAAAAATCCAAAAATCGAGTTTTTGTCTCCGACCGGAGACCCACAAGTTACCAATTAACGCCGGAGTTCAAAATTAACGCTGGGACTACAAATGGTAGTTTATAGATCTTTTAGAGCCCTAGCATATATTCAAGCCATTTACAATGCTTTTGAGATTGGCGACACTATTTTATGAGTATTTATTATCCTTCTGTGCCACAAAGACTGTTGGGAGGGCCTTTTCATCTTGTGTAACACTCTGTTTTGTTTGGAATGGCTAGGCTATGTACTTTTATCAGATCATTTGGCATCAAAGTCTTGTTGGCCTCTCTGTTAACATCCATAATTTGAAGTCGACAAAGGGAAGTGTGGGTCATGGTAATAGGTTTCAAATGTTTGAACATGGGTAGAAGCCATGCTTAATGTTGTTGATACCGTCAAGTGCTTTAAGAATATCTTCTGTACATCTGTGCCCTAAGGACTGTCAGGGAGGCTTGGGTGCCTTATTAGCACACTGTTTTGTATTAAAAGGCTTGGGGAGGAACTTTTATCAGATCTTCTGGCATCCAAGTCCTCTTGGTTTGTTAACAAGGGTTAGGGTTAGGGTTAGGGTTAGGGTTAGGGTTAGGGTTAGGGTTAGGGTTAGGGTTAGGGTTAGGGTTAGGGTTAGGGTTAGGGTTAGGGTTAGGGTTAGGGTTAGGGTTAGGGTATAGGGGGTTTTACGAAGATTGCTCCGGAGCCATCTCGTCAATGTCACTTTCTGTCACGTGATTTCAGTAGGCGTGGTTATTAAATACTTTGTGTAGCGAAACTATTAAAGTTTATTTCGTCATTTCCATCATACACTTTGGCTCAGTAGGTAGAACAGCGGACTTCAGATTAAGGGGTGCCGGGTTCGATTCCCGATGGGATCGTTCATGTTATAGCTCTTTTTATTTTTTTTTAAGATGGAAGTCGCTGATTAATTACAGATCTTTTCGAGTCAAATATTAGTATATATTGAGATTTTATACCCTTTTGTCCAAAGCTTGCTTCGAAATCATTTGTTTGGATATATAGAGAGATTATTGAAATCACAAGGAAGGAAGTGTTACAATAAAAAAAATAATAATTTCATTTCGTATAACAAGAATAATTCACTGCCGCTCCCTAACCCCTCTTTTCTATCATGCAGTTTGGTACAACTCTTACTCTAAAGAATGTTTATTAGCATATTGATGCAGCTTTTACTCTTTGTTAGGGGTAGGCTAATGGGGCTTTTATTGTAACTCAGTTGCATCTTGTCAATGCCAAAAAAAATCACGTGATAATTGTAGGTCCAGTTTTCTGATAGATATTTTACCATAGAGAGTTCTAGAACCTTTACGTCAGTTCTATTTTTATTGTCACGTGCATACTTGTAGGTTTGAGCCGGGTTAGGGTTAGGGTTAGGGTTAGGGTTAGGGTTAGGGTAAGGGCACTTTGACGTGTTGCGGGTGCGGGATTGCGGGACTCCGCCTATTTTATCACGTGATTGTCAATCATTTCATTGTGAAAGTAGGTGTTTTCTTGCAGAATTTCTTTCGATTTGGACGTTTATATACTGTTGTGTTTTTAATGGGTGATTTTTTTGATGTTAGGTAATATTTCATTTGATTTTTTTAATTGCTAATTATCATGTATTGTTTGAGTAAGCAACGGCATCTTTTTTAAGGAAGTAATGCATAATCTTGCCTTATTTTTGCATTAAAAATTAACGGAAGTATAATGAATTTTTTGTGTTTAAGAGGACAAAGTTTATGTATATTTTTTTGTGTTCTTCAATAGTACCTGGTGATTTAAAGTGTATTTTCAATGGTTAATTAGGATATATTCCTTTTAATTACACAATAAGAACATATTGATTGAAATTTAGGTCATTTAAGTAAACTTCAAATGATGCTGAGTATGCACACCAGTGTACTCGGGTATACCCTAGATATACCCGGGTTTAACCCAGGGTATACCCGGGTTTTACCCAGGGTATACCCGGGTCTAACCCAGGGTATACCCGGGTTTAACCCGGGTTATACCCGGGTTTAACCCGGGTTATACCTGGGTTTAACCCAAGATATACCCGGGTTTAACCCAGGATAATCAAGGGTTAAACCCAGGATATACCCGGGTATAACCCAGGATATACCCGGGTATAACCCAGGTATAATCAAGGATATATCTGGGTTTAACCCATGATAAACCCGAGTATAACCCAAGATATACACGGGTTTAACCCATGTTAAACCCGGGTATAACCCAGGGAAAACTTGGCCGTGATACAGGGTGAATATTATTGTGAAACCTAGGTATACGATGGGTTTTACTTTGGTTTTCTACAGGTTTTTTACTCTTTATTCATATTTATTTTACTTAATGAGTATGAGAGCATATTTTTTTGCTTTCCAACATGGTTAGGGTTAGGGTTAGGGTTAGGGTTAGGGTTAGGGTTAGGGGTTAGGGGTTAGGGGTTAGGGTTAGGGTTAGGGTTAGGGTTAGGGTAAGGGCACTTTGACGTGTTGCGGGTGCGGGATTGCGGGACTCCGCCTATTTTATCACGTGATTGTCAATCATTTCATTGTGAAAGTAGGTGTTTTCTTGCAGAATTTCTTTCGATTTGGACGTTTATATACTGTTGTGTTTTTAATGGGTGATTTTTTTGATGTTAGGTAATATTTCATTTGATTTTTTTAATTGCTAATTATCATGTATTGTTTGAGTAAGCAACGGCATCTTTTTTAAGGAAGTAATGCATAATCTTGCCTTATTTTTGCATTAAAAATTAACGGAAGTATAATGAATTTTTTGTGTTTAAGAGGACAAAGTTTATGTATATTTTTTTGTGTTCTTCAATAGTACCTGGTGATTTAAAGTGTATTTTCAATGGTTAATTAGGATATATTCCTTTTAATTACACAATAAGAACATATTGATTGAAATTTAGGTCATTTAAGTAAACTTCAAATGATGCTGAGTATGCACACCAGTGTACTCGGGTATACCCTAGATATACTCGGGTTTAACCCAGGGTATACCCGGGTATAACCCAGGTATAATCAAGGATATATCTGGGTTTAACCCATGATAAACCCGAGTATAACCCAAGATATACACGGGTTTAACCCATGTTAAACCCGGGTATAACCCAGGGAAAACTTGGCCGTGATACAGGGTGAATATTATTGTGAAACCTAGGTATACGATGGGTTTTACTTTGGTTTTCTACAGGTTTTTTACTCTTTATTCATATTTATTTTACTTAATGAGTATGAGAGCATATTTTTTTGCTTTCCAACATGGTTAGGGTTAGGGTTAGGGTTAGGGTTAGGGTTAGGGTTAGGGGTTAGGGGTTAGGGGTTAGGGTTAGGGTTAGGGTTAGGGTTAGGGTAAGGGCACTTTGACGTGTTGCGGGTGCGGGATTGCGGGACTCCGCCTATTTTATCACGTGATTGTCAATCATTTCATTGTGAAAGTAGGTGTTTTCTTGCAGAATTTCTTTCGATTTGGACGTTTATATACTGTTGTGTTTTTAATGGGTGATTTTTTTGATGTTAGGTAATATTTCATTTGATTTTTTTAATTGCTAATTATCATGTATTGTTTGAGTAAGCAACGGCATCTTTTTTAAGGAAGTAATGCATAATCTTGCCTTATTTTTGCATTAAAAATTAACGGAAGTATAATGAATTTTTTGTGTTTAAGAGGACAAAGTTTATGTATATTTTTTTGTGTTCTTCAATAGTACCTGGTGATTTAAAGTGTATTTTCAATGGTTAATTAGGATATATTCCTTTTAATTACACAATAAGAACATATTGATTGAAATTTAGGTCATTTAAGTAAACTTCAAATGATGCTGAGTATGCACACCAGTGTACTCGGGTATACCCTAGATATACCCGGGTTTAACCCAGGGTATACCCGGGTTTTACCCAGGGTATACCCGGGTCTAACCCAGGGTATACCCGGGTTTAACCCGGGTTATACCCGGGTTTAACCCGGGTTATACCTGGGTTTAACCCAAGATATACCCGGGTTTAACCCAGGATAATCAAGGGTTAAACCCAGGATATACCCGGGTATAACCCAGGATATACCCGGGTATAACCCAGGTATAATCAAGGATATATCTGGGTTTAACCCATGATAAACCCGAGTATAACCCAAGATATACACGGGTTTAACCCATGTTAAACCCGGGTATAACCCAGGGAAAACTTGGCCGTGATACAGGGTGAATATTATTGTGAAACCTAGGTATACGATGGGTTTTACTTTGGTTTTCTACAGGTTTTTTACTCTTTATTCATATTTATTTTACTTAATGAGTATGAGAGCATATTTTTTTGCTTTCCAACATGGTTAGGGTTAGGGTTAGGGTTAGGGTTAGGGTTAGGGTTAGGGGTTAGGGGTTAGGGTTAGGGTTAGGGTTAGGGTTAGGGTTAGGGTAAGGGCACTTTGACGTGTTGCGGGTGCGGGATTGCGGGACTCCGCCTATTTTATCACGTGATTGTCAATCATTTCATTGTGAAAGTAGGTGTTTTCTTGCAGAATTTCTTTCGATTTGGACGTTCATACACTGTTGTGTTTTTAATGGGTGATTTTCTTGATGTAAGGTAATATTTCATTTGATTTTTTTAATTGCTAATTATCATGTATTGTTTGAGTAAGCAACGGCATCTTTTTTAAGGAAGTAATGCATAATCTTGCCTTATTTTTGCATTAAAAATTTACGGAAGTATAATGAATTTTTTGTGTTTAAGAGGACAAAGTTTATGTATATTTTTTTTATGTTCTTCAATAGTACCTGGTAATTTAAAGTGTATTTTCAATGGTTAATTAGGATATATTCCTTTAAATTATACAATAAGAACATATTGATTGAAATTAAGGTCATTTAAGTAAACTTCAAATGATGCTGAGTATGCACACCAGTGTACTCGGGTATACCCTAGGTATACCCGGGTTTAACCCAGGGTATACCCGGGTTTAACCCAGGGTATACCCGGGTTTAACCCGGGTTATACCCGGGTTTAACCCGAGTTATACCCGGGTTTAACTCGGGTTATACCTGGGTTTAACCCAAGATATACCCGGGTTTAGGGTTAGGGTTAGGGTCAGGGTTAGGGTCAGGGTCAGGGTTAGGGCTAGCGTCGTATGGGTTTTTGTAACTTATAGTACCACCTATAGTAACTTATTGTCATTTTGTAACTTAATTCGGGCATTTTGTAACTTAAAGCGGTCCTTTTGTAACTTAAGGCGGTCCTTTTGTAACTTAATGTCCTTTTGTAACTTAATTATTTTGGACCCTAATTTCTTAAAATATTAAATTAATTAACAATTATATCACTAATTACGCTAATTAAACTAATTAAAATGCTCCAAGTTTGAAGTTGATATCTCAATTAGGAAAAAAGTTATGACCTCTCAAAGTTCGATTTTTAAGGTTTTTTATGGGTCCATTACTTTTTTTCCTGAAATATATTGATAGATTTTTGTAATTAATTTAATTTATATAATTGATATTAATTAATAATTGGTGTCATATCATGTTAATTGTGCGTATATCTTAAAATATTAACTAAAAAGTTTAAGTTACAAAAGGACACATTTGCTTATCCAAACCCTGGGGTTAGAAAATTTTTTTGGTCCACCCCTTATAATTTTAAAATTACTTGTCCTATAGAAAATAAAACCCTATATAGCAATTAAACAAGCAAAATCATGGTTATAGCCAAAATTTCGGCTCTAACCCCCAAGGAATAAAAGTTTTAGAGAGATTTCTTTTTCCCTCTTTATTCCTTAGGAAAATCTGACATGACTTCCCTTTTTGGCCCTTATTTTCTGATAAATTCAATTACAGATGTCTTTTGTGCTGATTTAATATTGTTTTAACATGAATATCCCAGATATAGGCAAAGAAAGATCCATTCTTGTGCACTTTAACCTGTGCTCTCTTGTAACATGCAATTTCAGTTAAATTTTCTAAGTCCAATCTAAAATGAAATTGTGTATGTAAAATGTCCATACTTTAGCTAAAATAGGATTTTCTGTTGTTCTTTTCCTTGTTATATAAGGTTGTTATCAAAGCAAGACTGAAAATAAACATCCTGCTATGAATAAAGATTTTTATTGTGAAATATGTATAACAACTGTTTGTCATATGTAACTTATCAATAGTGATATTTTTTCATGCCAGAAATGCAAATAAAGGTTATAAACTGCTATCTGCTGCTGTTTACTTGTCTGTTTTAATAGAGTCAACAACAAAAAAAATAGGCATTTTGAAAGTTTCAGACCCCTACATATTGCAGTATATCTAAACAAAATTGTCCCAAAATGTGCTCACTCAAAGAGTGTTAAAATTTGTTATAGGTAATAAATGATAATTATCTCACTTATATTCTCTTTAATGCTCTTAAACAAAGAATGCATAGAGAAGAAAACAACATTTTGAGGGTTATTTTAAATTTTAGACCCTCTAGAGTATACTGTATATTTGACTGAAATTGTTCAAAATATGTGTTCAATCAAAGAACTCTAAAAATTTTTATAGGCACTAAATAAGGATTTTCTTAGCTACATTCTCTTCAATGCTCTCAAACAAAGAAGAAATGAAGAAGGAAACAACATTCTTAGGGTTGGTTTAAATTTTAGACCTACTATAGTATGCTGTATATTTGACCGAAATTGATAAAAAATGTGTTTTCTCAAAGAGCTCTAAAAATTTTTATAGGTACTACATAGTGATTTGACTAGCCATATCCTCTTTATTGCTCTCAAACAGAGAATAAATGAAGGCGAAAACAAAATTTTTAGGGTTAGTTTTAATTTTAGACCCTCTATAGTATGTGGTATATTTGACCGAAATTTTCAAAAAATGTGTGTAAGCTAAGGGCTCTAAAATTGTTTACAGGTAATAAATGGTGATTTCCTGAGCTATATTCTCTTCACTGCTCTCAAACAAAGAATAAATGAAGGAGAAAACAACATTTTTAGGGGTAGTTTTAATTTTAGACCCTCTGTAGAACATAATATATTTGACCAAAATTGACAAAAAATGTGTCTCCTCAAGAGCTCTAAAAATTTTTATAGGCACTACATAGCAATTTAACTAGTCATATTCTCTTTATTGCTCTAAAACAAAAATAAATGAAGGAGAAAACAACATTTTGAGGGTTAATTTAAATTTTAGACCTTCTATAGTATGTGGTATATTCAACCAAAATTATCAAAAAATGAGTTTACTCTAAGGGCTCTAAACTTTTTTATAGGCACTAAATAATGATTTTCTTAGCTACAATCTCTTTAATGCTCTTAAACAAAGAACAAAAAATGAAGAAAACAACATTTTGAGGGTTATTTTAAATTTTAGACCCTGTATAGTATGCTGTATATTTGACCGAAATTGACAAAAGATGTGTTTCCTCAAAGAGCTCTAAAAAATTTTATAGGTACTACATAGTGATTTAACTAGCATATTCTCTTTATTCCTCTAAAACAAAGAATAAATGAAGGAGAAAACAAAATTTTTAGGGTTAGTTTTAATTTTAGACCTTCTATAGTATGTGGTATATTTGACGGAAATTATTAAAAATGTGTTCACTCAAAGGGCTCTAAATTTTTGTACAGGTAATAAGTGGTGATTTTCTGAGCTATATTGTCTTCAATGCTCTCATTCAAAGAAGAAGTAAAGGAGAAAACAACATTTTTAGGGTTAGTTATAATTTTAGACCCTCTATAGTATGTGGTATATTTGATCGAAATTATCAAAAATGTGTTTACTCAAAGGGCTCTAAAAAAATTTTATAGGTACTACATATTGATTTAACTAGCCATATTATCTTTATTGCTGTACAACAAAGAATAATTGAAGCAGAAAACAACACTTTTAGGGTGATTTAAAATTTTAGACGCCTATAATATGCAGTATATTTCACAGAAATTGTCAAAAATGTGCATACTCAAGGACTCGTAAAAATTTTGGGGGGTAAGGGTTAGGGTTTTTCTTAGTCAAATTCTTTTGAATACTTTAATACAAAGAATAAATCATGCAGAAAATAAAAGTTTAATGGTTTTTTTTAAGTTTTAGACCCCCTATACTATGCTGTATATTTCACAGAAATTGTTGAAAAATGTACTTACCCAAGCAGTCGTAAAAATTTTTAGAGGTATAAACTAGGGATTTTCTTTCTCATATTCTCTTTAATACTACAATACAAAGAATAAATCATGCAGAAAATAAAATTTTATTGGTTTTTTAAGGTTACAAACCCCCTATACTATGCTGTATATTTCACAGAAATTGTCGAAAAATGTACTTACCCAAGCAGTCGTAAAAATTTTCAGAGGAATAAACTAGGGATTTTCTTTCTCATATTCTCTTTAATACTACAAAACAAAGAATAAATCATGCAGAAAATAAAAGATTTTTGTTTTTTTAAGATTTTAGACCCCCCATACTATGCTGTATATTTGACAGAAATTGTCGAAAAATGTACATACTCAAGGCCTCATAAAAATTTTGGGGGGTAAGGGGTAGGGTTTTTCTTAGTCAAATTCTCTTTAATACTTTAATTCAAAGAATAAATCATGCAGAAAATAAAAGTTTAATGGTTTTTTAAAGTTTTAGATCCCCTATACTATGCTGTATATTTCACAGAAATTGTCGAAATATGTGCTTACTCAAGCAGCTGTAAAAATTTTTAGAGGTAAAAACTAGGGATTTTCTTTCTCATATTCTCTTTAATACTACAATACAAAGAATAATTCATGCAGAAAATAAAAGTTTATTGGTTTTATTAAGGTTTCAGACCCCCTATACTATGCACTATATTTCACAGAATTTGTCGAAAAATATACATACTTAAGCAGCCATTAAAATTTCTGAGGGTAAGGGTTAGTGTTATTCTTGGTCTCATTCTTTTTAATACTTTATAACAAGGAATAAATCATGTAAAAAATAAAAGATTAATGGTTTTTTAAGGTTTTAGACCCCAAAACTATGCTTTATATTTCACAGAAATTGTCGAAAAATGTACTTACTCAAGAAGCTGTAAAAATTTTTAGAGGTAAAAATTAGGGATTTTTTTTGTCATATTCTCTTTCATACTACAATACAATGAATAAATCATGCAGAAAATAAAAGTTTATTGGTTTTTTTTAAGGTTTTACATCCCCTATGCTATGTAGTATATTTCACAGAAATTGTCTAAAACTGCACTTACTTACCCAGCCTTTAAAATTTTTAGAGATCAAAACAAGGAATTTTCTTTATTCTACTCTCTTTGATACTCTCAGACAAAGAATTAATCATGAAAATAATAGAGGTTTGATGGTTCCTTTAAAATCTAGACCCCCTATGCTATGTAGTATATTTAACAGAAATTGTCGAAAAAATACACTCACTCAAACAGCCGTAAAAAATTTTAGAGGTAAAAACTAGGAATTTTCTTTGTCATATTATCTTTAATACTACAATACAAAAAATAATCACGAGAAAAATAAAAGTTTATTGGTTTTTAAAAGTTTTAGACCCCCTATACTATTCAGTAAATTTAACAAAATTTATCTAAAAGTGCACTCACTTAAACAGCCTTAAAAATTTTTAGAGGTCAAAACATGGGATTTTCTTTATCCTACTCTCTTTAATACTCTCAGACAAAGAATAAATCGTGAAAATAATAGAGGTTTGATGGTTCCTATAAAATCTAGACCCCCTATGCTATGTAGTATATGTAACAGAAATTGTCGAAAAAATACACTCACTCAAACAGACTTAAAACTTGTTTGAGGTCAAAACTATCGATTTTCTTTATCCTATTCTCTTTAATAGTCTCTAACAAAGATTTAATCTTGAAAATAATAGAGGTGTGATGGTTCCTTAAAGTTTTAGACCTCCTATGCTATGTAGTATATTTATCAGAAATTGTAGAAAAATGCACTTACTCATGCAGCCATAAAAATTTTTTGGGGTCTGGGTTAGGATTTATTTCAGTCATGCTCTCTTCAGTCATACATTAAAACAAAGAATTAATCATGCAGAAAATAAAAGTTTATTGTTTTTTTAAGGTTTTACATCCCCTATGCTGTGTAGTATATTTAACAGAAATTGTCGAAAACTGCACTCACTTACCAGCCTTCAAAATTTTTAGAGGTCAAAACAAGGAATTTTCTTTATCCTACTCTCTTTAATACTCTCAGACAAAGAATAAATCATGAATATAATAAAAGTTTGATGGTTCCTTAAAGTTCTAGACCCCCTATGCTATGTAGTATATTTAACAGAAATTGTCGAAAAATACACTCACTCAAACAGCCTTAAAAATTTTTAGAGATCAAAACAAGGGAATTTCTTTATCCTTTTTTTTTTAATTACACCTAACAAAGATTTAATCATGAAAATAATAAAGGTTTGAAGGTTTCTTAAAGTTCTAGACCCCATATACTATGCAAGATATTTCACGGAAATTGTCGAAAAATGCACTTACTTAAGCAGCCGTAAAAAATTTTAAAGAAAAAAACTTGAAATTTTCTTTGTCATATTATCTTTAATACTTCAGTTTTAAGAATTATTCAAGCTGAAATTAAGAGTATAATGGTTTTTTAAAGTTTGAGACACTCTATACTATGCAGGATATTTCACAGAAATTGTCGAAAAATTCACTTACTCAAGCAGCCGTAAAATTTTCAGAGGTAAAAACTAGGAATTTTCTTTGTCATATTATCTTTAATACTTTAATTTTAAGAATTATTCAAGCTGAAATTAAGAGTATAATGGTTTTTTAAAGTTTTAGACACTCTATAATATGCAGTATATTTCACAGAAATTGTCGAAAAATGCTCTTACTCAAGCAGCCGTAAAAATTTTTAGAGGTAAAAACTAGGAATTTTCTTTGTCATATTATCTTTAATACTACTATACAAAGAATAAATCATGAGAAAAATAAAAGTTTATTGGTTTTTTAAAGTTTTAGACACCCTATACTATGCAGGATACTTCACAGAAATAGTCGAAAAATACACTTACTCAAGCAGCCATAAAAATTTTTAGAGATAAAAACTAGGAATTTTCTTTGTCATATTATCTTTTATACTACAATTCAAAGAATAAATCATGAGAAAAATATAAGTTTATTGGTTTTTTAAAGTTTTAGACACTCTATACTATGCAGGATATTTCACAGAAATTGTCGAAAAATGCACTTACTCAAGCAGCCGTAAAAAAATTTAAAGAAAAAAACTTGAAATTTTCTTTGTCATATTATCTTTAATACTTCAGTTTTAAGAATTATTCAAGCTGAAATTAAGAGTATAATGGTTTTTTAAAGTTTAAGACACTCTATACTATGCAGGATATTTCACAGAAATTGTTGAAAAATTCACTTACTCAAGCAGCCGTAAAATTTTCAGAGGTAAAAACTAAGAATTTTCTTTGTCATATTATCTTTAATACTACAATTCAAAGAATAAATCAGGAGAAAAATAAAAGTTTATTGGTTTTTTAAAGTTTTAGACACCCTATACTATTTAGGATATTTCACAGAAATTGTCGAAAAATGCTCTTACTCAAGCAGTCGTAAAAATTTTTAGAGGTAAAAACTAGGAATTTTCTTTGTCATATTATCTTTAATACTACAATCCAAAGAATAAATCATGAGAAAAATAAAAGTTTATTGGTTTTTGTAAAGTTTTAGACACAATATACTATGCAAGATATTTCACAGAAATTGTCGAAAAATGCACTTACTCAAGCAGCTGTAAAAATTTTCAAAGAGAAAAACTTGAAATTTTCTTTGTCATATTATATTTAATACTTTAATTTTAAGAATTATTCAAGCTGAAATTAAGAGTATAATGGTTTTTTAAAGTTTTAGACACTCTATAATATGCAGTATATTTCACAGAAATTGTCGAAAAATGCACTTTCTCAAGCAGCCGTAAAAATTTTTAGAGATAAAAACTAGGAATTTTCTTTGTCATATTATCTTTAATACTACAATACAAAGAATAAATCATGAGAAAAATAAAAGTTTATTGGTTTTTTAAAGTTTTAGACACTCTATACTATGCAGGATATTTCACAGAAATTGTCGAAAAATGCACTTACTCAAGCAGCCGTAAAAAATTTTAAAGAGAAAAACTTGAAATTTTCTTTGTGATAATATCTTTAATACTTTAATTCTAAGAATTATTCAAGCTGAAATTAAGAGTATAATGGTTTTTTAAAGTTTGAGACACTCTATACTATGCAGGATATTTCACAGAAATTGTCGAAAAATTCACTTACTCAAGCAGCCGTAAAAATTTTTAGATGTAAAAACTAGGAATTTTCTTTGTCATATTATCTTTAATACTACAATACAAAGAATAAATCATGAAAAAAATAAAAGTTTATTGGTTTTTTAAAGTTTTAGACACCCTATACTATGCAGGATATTTCACAGAAATTGTCGAAAAATGTTCTTACTCAAGCAGCCATAAAAATTTTTAGGGGTAAGGGTTAGAGTTTTTCTTAGTCAAATTCTCTTTAATAGTTTAATTCAAAGAATAAATCATGTAGAAAATAAAAGTTTATTGGCTTTGTAAGGTTTTATATCCCCTATACTATGCTGTATATTTCACAGAAATTGTCGAGAATTATACTTACTCAAGCAGCCAGAAAAGTTTTAGGGGGTAAAGGTTAGAGTTTTTCTTAGTCAAGTTCTCTTTAATACTTTAATACAAAGAATAAATCATGTAGAAAATAAAAGTTTAATGGTTATATAAAGTTTTAGGCCCCCTATACTATGCAGTATATTAAACAGAAATTGATGAAAAATGCACTTATTCAAGCAGCCGTAAAAAATTTTAAAGGTAAAACATAGGGATTTTTATATTTAAATTTTCTCCACTACCTAAAACAAAAAATTAATCATGAAGAAAATAAAAGTTTAATGCTTCTTTAAAGATTTAGACCTCCTATACTATGCAGTATATTTAACACAAATTGTCGAAAAATGCACTTACTCAAGCAGCCTTAAAACTCTTTAGAGGTAAAATGTATGTATTTTCTTAGTCAAATTCTCTGTAATACTCTAAAGCACAGAATTAATCATGCAGAAAATAAAAGTTTAATGGTTATTTAAAGTTTAAGACCCCCCATACTATGCAGTATAGTATGCAGTATATTTAACACAAATTATTGAAAAATGCAGTTATTCAAACAGCTATAAAAATAAAATAAGTCATTAAGAAATAATTACCTTCTTATCTTCTTTTGAAACTTTTGCTAGTTACAGACTTCAGAAAGACAGATACTGCCTCTGCAGCCTTTTATATAGAAAAGGGCTATACCATCCAAATAGGGGTAAACAGGTTCCTGGACTATACCATTAGTCCTAGTCACATCAGTTTTTTGAAGGTATAGGCCTATTGTCTTATTTATTACTCATCACACTATATTTAACTGAAATTGTTGAAAAATGCACTTACTTAAGCAGTCGTAAAAGTTTTAGAGGTATAAACTAATGATTTTCTTAGTCATATTTTTATTTAATACTTTGAAACATGCAGAAAATAAAAGTTTATTGTGTACGGGGTGTTTTATATTAAATGTGGCCTCTTCTTTTACAGCTGACAGTGGGAATCGAACCCACTCTTTTTTCCATTCAAGAACAGAAAACGTGCTCCTTTACACCATATCAGCCTTCAATATCGAGTACACATTATGCCAAAACCTGAATGAGACACATAAATAAATGAAACATGTGCTGAGAATTAATGTTAATCAAGTCATTTTTAAGGATCAGATTTGTAGCTAAAACATTTCACAGCATTTTATGCTGTTTATATCTTTATTTTAGTTTGCCTTAGATTAAATTTGGGGAAAAAATCTAAATCTTCAAAGTATTTATTTGTACCAGATGTAAATAGCAAAACTATTTATGTGCAACAAGAAAAAAATGTTAAACAGATCAAATCAATTTGGAGGTTAAAATTATGAAGAAATAAAAGGATTTCACCTGCACCTGTTGCTTTTTATTTTTTTTTTTATCCTTGTTTCTTTAACAAAAAGTAGTTGAGGAAAATTAATCGCTAACAAATTAAAGTGTTTAAGATGTTTGTTTGTTTGTTTAATGTCCTTCTCGAGAATTTGTCACTCATATGGAGACGCCACCACTTGTCGGTGGAGGGCTGCAAATTTAGACCTTCACTCAAGACTCGGGGCTTTTGAGCAGTGAGAGATGTTTTTCGTGCAATCACCTACTGAGAAAAACCTCGGTTGATATGGTCTCATCCGAAGGACTGGTCTCCATGTAACACAGTGTGATTCAAACCCATAACATAAGGATCAACTCCTTACACCACGTCTCTAGAGCAAATGCTCTAACCACTGCACCACGTGTACAAAAGCGAAATTTTTAATTTAAATTTTTCTTCTACCCAGGATGAAATGGCAGAGTATTTGAAATCTAAAATGAAAATATGTGTAGAATAAACAGAAAATTATATTTTCAAATTGAATTAAGAAAATGTAACATGTTTCTAATTGTTCGCTATGCTTGGTTAGTCGAAAAATCATGTCGTGACTAAACAAGAATGACTTAAGTGGTTTCAACATGTCGAGACTCCTGATTTGTCCTTTGTTTTGTTGAATACGTATCAAATAAAATTTTTTGCTTTATATCTGTACGGTTTACTTAGCCAAAGAAGAAACAAACTTAATTTTACTTTACTTTCCTGTATTTGTGAAAAAAAAAAAAAAAAAAATCAGAAGAAATGTATTTTCTAAATCTGTGGTTAGAAAGTGTAAAATCTAACTCAATCATTTTGTAAACTACTTGTACTGATTAAATTGCAACAAAGCAGAATATGTGTTGAATTAACAAAATATAACATGTTTTTAATTGTTCGCAATACTCGGTTAGTTGAAAAATTATGTTTGTAACTAAACAAGAATGACTTAAGTGATTTCGACATGTCGTACTCCTGATTTGTTCTTATTTTTGTTGATAATGTATCGAATAAAATTTTTTTGCTTTATATTTGTATGGTTAACTTAGACGAAGGAAAAGGAAGCCTAATTTTACTTTAATTTCCTGAATTTTGAAGAAATATAACTATGAATCATAAAATTGTAAATAAAATGATTTTTCATGAATCGAATGCACTTTAATTATTTGTTTCAATCTTGTTAAGCATACAATAGGGGATGAAGTAACAAACAAACAAGCATATAAGTGTTACAGCTGTAAATAAAAGATCTATGAATGTGTGACAAATGATGATGTGAAACAAGTCACATCTGGGGTTGTTGAATTTGAATTAAAGTACAACAACTGCATCTTATACTGATTATTTCTTTGTTTTGTTGCTCTGAAGGTATTCCACACTTGAATCAAGAATGATGAAAGAAATGAATTGATAACTGTCTAAAAACATACATCATTCATGTACGACAAAAGAATATCTTTAAAACTTCTCCTCTGGAGGTCCAAAAATGTTAACCGAAAGTTTAAATCTGATATTCATGGTGTTTATTTCTCTGTTTTGTTGTTCTAAGACTATTCACACTTGTAGTAAGCATGCTGGAAGGGATCAACTGATGTAAGTCTAAAAAGCTTCATTTTATGTGTTCTGTCAAATATATTCCCAAATATTCCTCATCAAGGGGGTCTGAAATGAGTGTGTCTATGTCACAGAGAGATGCCTCATATGTAAAAACTATGATACTTACAGTTCTCTGTGGTTGATGAAGTTTAAAGCATGGAATAACAGTCATTTTCATTATAAATGTGCTGGTCGATCGAATTTCCTCTATTTACACGTGTTAGCAGAAGAACTTGATGTGTTAGCAGCTCCTCACATATATATCTTCACTCACTGATAACTCCTGTACTTCCAAACACTGAATAAAGCTAAAATCCCACCATAAATCATTCGAAAAATCCCAAAAACTTAGAAGAAATTCGACATCCTTTGGAACAGGAACAAACACTATAAATGAAGAAGGAAAACCAATATATATGATGTATTTATTTCCGGAATACTCTAGACTATAAAATCTGCGAATTAGAGTGAAATTTGGCTGACACACACGTGTGAGTTTGTGCAAGAGTTAAAAACTGAAATGTTATTTTGGTTATGAGTGTTCTCATTAGCAGCTGAATGTGTGTTTGTCTGTTTCACCAATAATCAATATCGAAAAAATGCATTTACTCAAGCAGCCATAAAAATGTTTAGAGGTAAAACCCAGGTATTTTTTAGGTCAAATTTTCTTGAATACTCTAATATGAGGAATTAATCAAGCAAAAAATAAAAGTAAAATGGTTTTTTAAATTGTAAGACTCCATTCACTATTCTGTATATATCACAGAAATTGTTGAAAAATGTATACGAATTTAACTTACTCAAACAGTCGTAAAAATTTTTAGAGGTAAAAACTAGGGATTTTCTTTCTCCTATTCTCTTTAATACTACAATACAAAGAATAAATCAAGCAGAAAATAAAATTTTATTGGTTTTCTAAGATTTTGGACCCCCCATACTATGCTGTATATCTCACAGAAATTGTCAAAAATGTACTTACTGAAGCAGCAGTAGAAATTTTTGGGGGTAAGGGTTAGAGTTTTTCTTGGTCAAATTCTCTTTAACACTTTAATTCAAAGAAAAAATCAAGCAGAAAATAAAAGTTTAATGGTTTTAAAAAGTTTGAGACCCCCTATACTATGCTGTATATTTCACAGAAATTGTCGAAAAATGTACTTACTCAAACAGTCTTAAAAATTTTCAGAGGTAAAAACTAGGGATTTTCTTTCTCCTATTCTCTTTAATACTACAATACAAAGAATAAATCATGCAGAAAATAAAATTTTATTAGTTTTTTTAAGATTTTAGACCCCCTATACTATGCATTATATTTCAAAGAAATTGTCGAAAAATGTACTTACTCAGGCAGCCGTAAAAATTTTTGGGGGTAAGGGATAGAGTTTTTCTTAGTCAAATTCTCTTTAATACTTTAATTTAAAGAATAAATCAAGCAGAAAATAAAAGTTTGATGGTTTTAAAAAGTTTGAGACCCCCTATACTATGCTGTATATTTCACAGAAATTGTTGAAAAATGTACTTACTCAAACAGTCTTAAAAATTTTTAGAGGTAAAAACTAGGGATTTTCTTTCTCATATTCTCTTTAATACTACAATACAAAGAATAAATCATGCAGAAAATAAAAGTTTATTGGTTTTTAAAGATTTTAGACCCCCTATACTATGCACTATATTTCACAGAAATTGTCGAAAAATGTACTTACTCAGGCAGCCGTAAAAATTTTAGGGGGTAAGGGTTAGAGTTATTCTTAGTCAAATTCTCTTAAATACTTTAATTCAAAGAATAAATCAAGCAGAAAATAAAAGTTTGATGGTTTTAAAAAGTTTGAGACCCCCTATACTATGCTGTATATTTCACAGAAATTGTCGAAAAAAGTACTTACTCAAACAGTCGTAAAAATTTTTAGAGGTAAAAACTAGGAATTTTCTTTCTCCTATTCTCTTTAATACTACAATACAAAGAATAAATCATGCAGAAAATAAAAGTTTATTGTTTTTTTAAGATTTTAGACCCCCTATACTATGCATTATGTTTCAAAGAAATTGTCGAAAAATGTACTTACTCAGGCAGCCGTAAAAATTTTTGGGGGTAAGGGATAGAGTTTTTCTTAGTCAAATTCTCTTTAATACTTTAATTTAAACAATAAATCAAGCAGAAAATAAAAGTTTAATGTTTTTAAAAAGTTTGAGACCCCCTATACTATGCTGTATATTTCACAGAAATTGTCGAAAAATGTACTTACTCAAACAGTCTTAAAAATTTTTAGAGGTAAAAACTAGGGATTTTCTTTCTCCTATTCTCTTTAATACTACAATACAAAGAATATATCATGCAGAAAATAAAAGGTTATTGTTTTTTAAAGATTTTAGACCCCCTATACTATGCACTATATTTCTCAGAAATTGTCGAAAAATGTACTTATTCAGGCAGCCGTAAAAATTTTTGGGGGTAAGGGTTAGAGTTCTTCTTAGTCAAATTCTCTTTAATGCTTTAATTCAAAGAAAAAATCAAGCAGAAAATAAAAGTTTGATGGTTTTAAAAAGTTTGAGACCCTCTATACTATGCTGTATATTTCACAGAAATTGTTGAAAAATGTACTTACTCAAACAGTCGAAAAAAATTTTAGAGGTAAAAACTAGGGATTTTCTTTCTCATATTCTTTTTAATACTACAATACAAAGAATAATTCATGCAGAAAATAAAAGTTTATTGTTTTTTTAAGATTTTAGACCCCCTATACTATGCATTATATTTCAAAGAAATTGTCGAAAAATGTACTTACTCAGGCAGCCGTAAAAATTTTAGGGGGTAAGGGTTAGAGTTCTTCTTAGTCAAATTCTCTTTAATACTTTAATTCAAAGAATAAATCAAGCAGAAAATAAAAGTTTGATGGTTTTAAAAGGTTTGAGACCCCCTATACTATGCTGTATATTTCACAGAAATTGTCGGAAAATGTACTTACTCAGGCAGCCGTAAAAATTTTTAGAGGTCAAAACAAGGAGTTTTCTTTATTCTACTCTCTTTAATTCTCACAGACAAAGAATAAATTATGAAAATGATAAAGGTTCTATTGTTTTTTTTTTATTTTAGACCCCTTCTATTATGCAGTATATTAAGCAGAAATTGTCAAAAAATGCACTTACTCAAGCAAGCGTAAAAATTTTGGGGGGTCAAAGTTAGGGGTTTTTTCAGTCACATTCTCTTCAATACTCTAAAACAAAGAATTAATCATGCAGAAAATAAAAGTTTATTGGTTTTTTAATGTTTTAAACCCACTATAATATTCAGTTAATTTAACAGAAATTCTCGGTAAATGCACTCACTCAAACAGCCTTAAAATTTTTTAGAGGTCAAAACTAGGGATATTCTTTATCCTATTCTCTTTTATACTCTAAGACAAAGAATAAATCATGAAAATAATAAAGCTTTGATGGTTCCTTAATGTTCTAGACCCCCTAGACTATGTAGTATATTTAACAGAAAATGTCGAAAAATGCACATACTCAAGCAGCCGTAAAAAGTTTTGTTGGTCAAAGTTAGGGTTTATTTCAGTCATATTCTCATTAATACATTAAAACAAAGAATTAATCATGCAGAAAATAAAAGTTTATGGGTTCTTTAAAGTTTTAGACCCCCTACTCTATTCAGTAAATTTAACAGAAATTGTCGAAAAATGCACTCACTCAAACAGCCTTAAAAATATTTAGAGATCAAAACAAGGGAAATTCTTTATCCTATTTTCTTTAATACTCCCTAACAGAGAAAAAATCATGAAAATAATAAAGCTCTGATGGTTCCTTAAAGTTGTAGACCCCCTATACTATGTAGTATATTTATGAGAAAATGTCGAAAAATGCACTTACTGAAGCAGCCGTAAAAAATTTTTGAGGGTCAGGGTTAGGGTTCAATTCAGTCATATTCTCTTTAATATTCTAAAATAAAGATATAATCATGCAGAAAATAAAAGTTTATTGGTTATTTAAAGTTTTAGACCCCCTACTATATTCAGTAAATTTAACAGAAATTGTCGAAAAATGCACTCACTCAAACAGCCTTAAAAATTTTTAGAGATCAAAACAAGGGAATTTCTTTATCTTATTTTCTTTAACACTTCCTAACAAAGAATAAATCATGAAAATAATAAAGCTTTGATGGTTCCTTAATGTTCTAGACCCCCTAGACTATGTAGTATATTTAACAGAAATTGTCGAAAAATGCACATACTCAAGCAGCTGTAAAAAGTTTTGTTGCTCAGAGTTAGGGTTTATTTCAGTCATATTCTCTTTAATACATTAAAACAAAGAATTAATCATGCAGAAAATAAAAGTTTATAGGTTCTTTAAAGTTTTAGACCCCCTATACTATTCAGTAAATTTAACAGAAATTGTCGAAAAATGCACTCACTCAAACAGCCTTAAAAATTTTTAGAGTTCAAAACAAGGGAATTTCTTTATCCTATTTTCTTTAATACTCCCTAACAAAGATTTAATCATGAAAATAATAAAGCTTTGATGGTTCCTTAAAGTTCTAGACCCCCTAGACTATGTAGTATATTTAACAGAAATTGTCGAAAAATGCACTTACTCAAGCAGCCGTAAAAAATTTTTGGGGTCAGGGTTAGGGTTTATTTCAGTCATATTCTCTTTATTATTCTAAAACAAAGATATAATTATGCAGAAAATAAAAGTTTATGGGTTCCTTAAAGTTCTAGACCCCCTATACTGTATAGTATATTTAACAGAAATTGTCGAAAAATGCACTCACTCAAACAGCCTTAGAAATTTTTAGAGATCAAAACACGGGAATTTCTTTATCCTATTTTCTTTAATACTCCCTAACAAAGATTTAATCATGAAAATAATAAAGCTTTGATGGTTCCTTAAAGTTCTAGACCCCCTAGACTATGTAGTATATTTAACAGAAATTGTCGAAAAATGCACTTACTCAAGCAGCCGTAAAAAATTTTTGGGGTCAGGGTTAGGGTTTATTTCAGTCATATTCTCTTTATTATTCTAAAACAAAGATATAATTATGCAGAAAATAAAAGTTTATGGGTTCCTTAAAGTTCTAGACCCCCTATACTGTATAGTATATTTAACAGAAATTGTCGAAAAATGCACTCACTCAAACAGCCTTAAAAATTTTTAGAGATCAAAACAAGGGAATTTCTTTATCCTATTTTCTTTAATACTCCCTAACAAAGATTTAATCATGAAAATAATAAAGCTTTGATGGTTCCTTAATGTTCTAGACCCCCTAGACTATGTAGTATATTTAACAGAAATTGTCGAAAAATGCACATACTCAAGCAGCTGTAAAAAGTTTTGTTGGTCAGAGTTAGGGTTTATTTCAGTCATATTCTCTTTAATACATTAAAACAAAGAATTAATCATGCAGAAAATAAAAGTTTATAGGTTCTTTAAAGTTTTAGACCCCCTATACTGTATAGTATATTTAACAGAAAT
Organism: Saccostrea echinata; assembly: GCF_033153115.1. Classification (NCBI taxonomy): domain Eukaryota; kingdom Metazoa; phylum Mollusca; class Bivalvia; order Ostreida; family Ostreidae; genus Saccostrea; species Saccostrea echinata. The sequence continues at coordinate 69,541,944 of NW_026889803.1, forward strand.
TGTCGAAAAATGCACTCACTCAAACAGCCTTAAAAATTTTTAGAGATCAAAACAAGGGAATTTCTTTATCCTATTTTCTTTAATACTCCCTAACAAAGATTTAATCATGAAAATAATAAAGCTTTGATGGTTCCTTAATGTTCTAGACCCCCTAGACTATGTAGTATATTTAACAGAAATTGTCGAAAAATGCACATACTCAAGCAGCTGTAAAAAGTTTTGTTGCTCAGAGTTAGGGTTTATTTCAGTCATATTCTCTTTAATACATTAAAACAAAGAATTCATCATGCAGAAAATAAAAGTTTATAGGTTCTTTAAAGTTTTAGACCCCCTATACTATTCAGTAAATTTAACAGAAATTGTCGAAAAATGCACTCACTCAAACAGCCTTAAAAATTTTTAGAGTTCAAAACAAGGGAATTTCTTTATCCTATTTTCTTTAATACTCCCTAACAAAGATTTAATCATGAAAATAATAAAGCTTTGATGGTTCCTTAAAGTTCTAGACCCCCTAGACTATGTAGTATATTTAACAGAAATTGTCGAAAAATGCACATACTCAAGCAGCTGTAAAAAGTTTTGTTGCTCAGAGTTAGGGTTTATTTCAGTCATATTCTCTTTAATACATTAAAACAAAGAATTAATCATGCAGAAAATAAAAGTTTATAGATTCTTTAAAGTTTTAGACCCCCTATACTATTCAGTAAATTTAACAGAAATTGTCGAAAAATGCACTCACTCAAACAGCCTTAAAAATTTTTAGAGTTCAAAACAAGGGAATTTCTTTATCCTATTTTCTTTAATACTCCCTAACAAAGATTTAATCATGAAAATAATAAAGCTTTGATGGTTCCTTAAAGTTCTAGACCCCCTAGACTATGTAGTATATTTAACAGAAATTGTCGAAAAATGCACTTACTCAAGCAGCCGTAAAAAATTTTTGGGGTCAGGGTTAGGGTTTATTTCAGTCATATTCTCTTTATTATTCTAAAACAAAGATATAATTATGCAGAAAATAAAAGTTTATGGGTTCCTTAAAGTTCTAGACCCCCTATACTGTATAGTATATTTAACAGAAATTGTCGAAAAATGCACTCACTCAAACAGCCTTAAAAATTTTTAGAGATCAAAACAAGGGAATTTCTTTATCCTATTTTCTTTAATACTCCCTAACAAAGATTTAATCATGAAAATAATAAAGCTTTGATGGTTCCTTAATGTTCTAGACCCCCTAGACTATGTAGTATATTTAACAGAAATTGTCGAAAAATGCACATACTCAAGCAGCTGTAAAAAGTTTTGTTGCTCAGAGTTAGGGTTTATTTCAGTCATATTCTCTTTAATACATTAAAACAAAGAATTAATCATGCAGAAAATAAAAGTTTATAGGTTCTTTAAAGTTTTAGACCCCCTATACTATTCAGTAAATTTAACAGAAATTGTCGAAAAATGCACTCACTCAAACAGCCTTAAAAATTTTTAGAGTTCAAAACAAGGGAATTTCTTTATCCTATTTTCTTTAATACTCCCTAACAAAGATTTAATCATGAAAATAATAAAGCTTTGATGGTTCCTTAAAGTTCTAGACCCCCTAGACTATGTAGTATATTTAACAGAAATTGTCGAAAAATGCACTTACTCAAGCAGCCGTAAAAAATTTTTGGGGTCAGGGTTAGGGTTTATTTCAGTCATATTCTCTTTATTATTCTAAAACAAAGATATAATTATGCAGAAAATAAAAGTTTATGGGTTCCTTAAAGTTCTAGACCCCCTATACTGTATAGTATATTTAACAGAAATTGTCGAAAAATGCACTCACTCAAACAGCCTTAGAAATTTTTAGAGATCAAAACACGGGAATTTCTTTATCCTATTTTCTTTAATACTCCCTAACAAAGATTTAATCATGAAAATAATAAAGCTTTGATGGTTCCTTAAAGTTCTAGACCCCCTAGACTATGTAGTATATTTAACAGAAATTGTCGAAAAATGCACTTACTCAAGCAGCCGTAAAAAATTTTTGGGGTCAGGGTTAGGGTTTATTTCAGTCATATTCTCTTTATTATTCTAAAACAAAGATATAATTATGCAGAAAATAAAAGTTTATGGGTTCCTTAAAGTTCTAGACCCCCTATACTGTATAGTATATTTAACAGAAATTGTCGAAAAATGCACTCACTCAAACAGCCTTAGAAATTTTTAGAGATCAAAACAAGGGAATTTCTTTATCCTATTTTCTTTAATACTCCCTAACAAAGATTTAATCATGAAAATAATAAAGCTTTGATGGTTCCTTAATGTTCTAGACCCCCTAGACTATGTAGTATATTTAACAGAAATTGTCGAAAAATGCACATACTCAAGCAGCTGTAAAAAGTTTTGTTGCTCAGAGTTAGGGTTTATTTCAGTCATATTCTCTTTAATACATTAAAACAAAGAATTAATCATGCAGAAAATAAAAGTTTATAGGTTCTTTAAAGTTTTAGACCCCCTATACTATTCAGTAAATTTAACAGAAATTGTCGAAAAATGCACTCACTCAAACAGCCTTAAAAATTTTTAGAGTTCAAAACAAGGGAATTTCTTTATCCTATTTTCTTTAATACTCCCTAACAAAGATTTAATCATGAAAATAATAAAGCTTTGATGGTTCCTTAAAGTTCTAGACCCCCTAGACTATGTAGTATATTTAACAGAAATTGTCGAAAAATGCACTTACTCAAGCAGCCGTAAAAAATTTTTGGGGTCAGGGTTAGGGTTTATTTCAGTCATATTCTCTTTATTATTCTAAAACAAAGATATAATTATGCAGAAAATAAAAGTTTATGGGTTCCTTAAAGTTCTAGACCCCCTATACTGTATAGTATATTTAACAGAAATTGTCGAAAAATGCACTCACTCAAACAGCCTTAGAAATTTTTAGAGATCAAAACAAGGGAATTTCTTTATCCTATTTTCTTTAATACTCCCTAACAAAGATTTAATCATGAAAATAATAAAGCTTTGATGGTTCCTTAATGTTCTAGACCCCCTAGACTATGTAGTATATTTAACAGAAATTGTCGAAAAATGCACATACTCAAGCAGCTGTAAAAAGTTTTGTTGCTCAGAGTTAGGGTTTATTTCAGTCATATTCTCTTTAATACATTAAAACAAAGAATTAATCATGCAGAAAATAAAAGTTTATAGGTTCTTTAAAGTTTTAGACCCCCTATACTATTCAGTAAATTTAACAGAAATTGTCGAAAAATGCACTCACTCAAACAGCCTTAAAAATTTTTAGAGTTCAAAACAAGGGAATTTCTTTATCCTATTTTCTTTAATACTCCCTAACAAAGATTTAATCATGAAAATAATAAAGCTTTGATGGTTCCTTAAAGTTCTAGACCCCCTAGACTATGTAGTATATTTAACAGAAATTGTCGAAAAATGCACTTACTCAAGCAGCCGTAAAAAATTTTTGGGGTCAGGGTTAGGGTTTATTTCAGTCATATTCTCTTTATTATTCTAAAACAAAGATATAATTATGCAGAAAATAAAAGTTTATGGGTTCCTTAAAGTTCTAGACCCCCTATACTGTATAGTATATTTAACAGAAATTGTCGAAAAATGCACTCACTCAAACAGCCTTAAAAATTTTTAGAGATCAAAACAAGGGAATTTCTTTATCCTATTTTCTTTAATACTCCCTAACAAAGATTTAATCATGAAAATAATAAAGCTTTGATGGTTCCTTAATGTTCTAGACCCCCTAGACTATGTAGTATATTTAACAGAAATTGTCGAAAAATGCACATACTCAAGCAGCTGTAAAAAGTTTTGTTGCTCATAGTTAAGGTTTATTTCAGTCATATTCTCTTTAATACATTAAAACAAAGAATTAATCATGCAGAAAATAAAAGTTTATAGGTTCTTTAAAGTTTTAGACCCCCTATACTATTCAGTAAATTTAACAGAAATTGTCGAAAAATGCACTCACTCAAACAGCCTTAAAAATTTTTAGAGTTCAAAACAAGGGAATTTCTTTATCCTATTTTCTTTAATACTCCCTAACAAAGATTTAATCATGAAAATAATAAAGCTTTGATGGTTCCTTAAAGTTCTAGACCCCCTAGACTATGTAGTATATTTAACAGAAATTGTCGAAAAATGCACTTACTCAAGCAGCCGTAAAAAATTTTTGGGGTCAGGGTTAGGGTTTATTTCAGTCATATTCTCTTTATTATTCTAAAACAAAGATATAATTATGCAGAAAATAAAAGTTTATGGGTTCCTTAAAGTTCTAGACCCCCTATACTGTATAGTATATTTAACAGAAATTGTCGAAAAATGCACTCACTCAAACAGCCTTAGAAATTTTTAGAGATCAAAACAAGGGAATTTCTTTATCCTATTTTCTTTAATACTCCCTAACAAAGATTTAATCATGAAAATAATAAAGCTTTGATGGTTCCTTAATGTTCTAGACCCCCTAGACTATGTAGTATATTTAACAGAAATTGTCGAAAAATGCACATACTCAAGCAGCTGTAAAAAGTTTTGTTGCTCAGAGTTAGGGTTTATTTCAGTCATATTCTCTTTAATACATTAAAACAAAGAATTAATCATGCAGAAAATAAAAGTTTATAGGTTCTTTAAAGTTTTAGACCCCCTATACTATTCAGTAAATTTAACAGAAATTGTCGAAAAATGCACTCACTCAAACAGCCTTAAAAATTTTTAGAGTTCAAAACAAGGGAATTTCTTTATCCTATTTTCTTTAATACTCCCTAACAAAGATTTAATCATGAAAATAATAAAGCTTTGATGGTTCCTTAAAGTTCTAGACCCCCTAGACTATGTAGTATATTTAACAGAAATTGTCGAAAAATGCACTTACTCAAGCAGCCGTAAAAAATTTTTGGGGTCAGGGTTAGGGTTTATTTCAGTCATATTCTCTTTATTATTCTAAAACAAAGATATAATTATGCAGAAAATAAAAGTTTATGGGTTCCTTAAAGTTCTAGACCCCCTATACTGTATAGTATATTTAACAGAAATTGTCGAAAAATGCACTCACTCAAACAGCCTTAGAAATTTTTAGAGATCAAAACAAGGGAATTTCTTTATCCTATTTTCTTTAATACTCCCTAACAAAGATTTAATCATGAAAATAATAAAGCTTTGATGGTTCCTTAATGTTCTAGACCCCCTAGACTATGTAGTATATTTAACAGAAATTGTCGAAAAATGCACATACTCAAGCAGCTGTAAAAAGTTTTGTTGCTCAGAGTTAGGGTTTATTTCAGTCATATTCTCTTTAATACATTAAAACAAAGAATTAATCATGCAGAAAATAAAAGTTTATAGGTTCTTTAAAGTTTTAGACCCCCTATACTATTCAGTAAATTTAACAGAAATTGTCGAAAAATGCACTCACTCAAACAGCCTTAAAAATTTTTAGAGTTCAAAACAAGGGAATTTCTTTATCCTATTTTCTTTAATACTCCCTAACAAAGATTTAATCATGAAAATAATAAAGCTTTGATGGTTCCTTAAAGTTCTAGACCCCCTAGACTATGTAGTATATTTAACAGAAATTGTCGAAAAATGCACTTACTCAAGCAGCCGTAAAAAATTTTTGGGGTCAGGGTTAGGGTTTATTTCAGTCATATTCTCTTTATTATTCTAAAACAAAGATATAATTATGCAGAAAATAAAAGTTTATGGGTTCCTTAAAGTTCTAGACCCCCTATACTGTATAGTATATTTAACAGAAATTGTCGAAAAATGCACTCACTCAAACAGCCTTAAAAATTTTTAGAGATCAAAACAAGGGAATTTCTTTATCCTATTTTCTTTAATACTCCCTAACAAAGATTTAATCATGAAAATAATAAAGCTTTGATGGTTCCTTAATGTTCTAGACCCCCTAGACTATGTAGTATATTTAACAGAAATTGTCGAAAAATGCACATACTCAAGCAGCTGTAAAAAGTTTTGTTGCTCAGAGTTAGGGTTTATTTCAGTCATATTCTCTTTAATACATTAAAACAAAGAATTAATCATGCAGAAAATAAAAGTTTATAGGTTCTTTAAAGTTTTAGACCCCCTATACTATTCAGTAAATTTAACAGAAATTGTCGAAAAATGCACTCACTCAAACAGCCTTAAAAATTTTTAGAGTTCAAAACAAGGGAATTTCTTTATCCTATTTTCTTTAATACTCCCTAACAAAGATTTAATCATGAAAATAATAAAGCTTTGATGGTTCCTTAAAGTTCTAGACCCCCTAGACTATGTAGTATATTTAACAGAAATTGTCGAAAAATGCACTTACTCAAGCAGCCGTAAAAAATTTTTGGGGTCAGGGTTAGGGTCATATTCTCTTTAATACTCTAAAACAAAGAATTAATCATGCAGAAAATAAAAGTTTATTCGTTTTTTAATGTTTTTGACACCCTATACTATTCAGTTAATTTAACAGAAATTTTCGGAAAATGCACTCACTGAAACAACCTTAAAAATTTATAGAGGTGAAAACTTAGGATTTTCTTTATTGCATTCTCTTTAATACTCTCAAACAATTAATAAATCATGAAAATAATAAAGGTTTGATCGTTTCTTTGAGTTTTAGACCCCCTATACTATGCATTATATTTAACAGAAGGTGTGTTTGTCCGATTTACTAAGTAATAAATGGATTAAGTTACAAAAGGACATGAAAATGAATTTCATTTCTAGAAGCAATGTTCATGTTTTTAATGGAAAAAACAAGCTAACAACGAATTTTTATTGATCCTTTTTTATCTAAGAAGCAAATACAAAGTAACCTCGTTGTTTTCCACCTAATCTTCGAGGTAGACCATTTGCTCTTTGTAGGGTTAGGATAGAATAAGTTACAAAAGGACAAGCGGAACTTAGACATATTTTGCAGAAACAGACTACAAGAGAGCAGAGCAGAATCAGTGCCTGGTGGAGGTTTTCTTTGTAACTACTATTGATTGTTATGTTCTTTACAAGTCATTTTCAAATTATGGCCTTCCAGGTCGTATAAATAAACTTGCAGGAGACCTGAAAAGAAAATTGTCAGAATTAAGTTACAAAAGGACAAACATTTCAGACAGCATTTACCAAAAAATAGGCCAGATTTTTGGAATTAATTATGCTACCATTTACTAATTGAATGAGTTTAACAATCTACCATGCATATTTTTTCTTAAAAACGTGATCTTAACACAAAACCAGGGGTGGACCATTTCCTCTTTATATGATTAATTTGATTAAGTTACAAAAGGACAAACTTAAAACCTACACAGTTCTTTAACTCCGGCTTATTGATACGATTTATCAGGCTACCATTGTAGATCTCGTTGATATCTACCTGCTGATATCAAGATATTGTTGATATCACTTAATATAAGCCGAATACAGACCCCGTGGTTAGGCGATTTCTGTCCTTTTGTAACTTAATCCCAAAATTTAGAAAATCTCATTTTTTTCAAAAAATTCCATAAATATTTCAAAAATAAAACCAGGAGGGCAGGCAGAGGTCACTTTTACACATTTGTGCCAAATTTGAATGCAATCCGTGCAGAAATAACCGAGTTATTGAGCTTAAACTAAATAACCCTAACTTTGGGCAGCATGTGGGGTGAAAGGTGTACCCAACCTGACTTTTTTTTTCACTCGGTATTTTTCACCGTTTTTTCTTGCTGGGGGTTAGAGGGCGTTTTGGTGTGAACCCCCAGGGGGTTTGGCTACCACTCTAAACCCATAGGTTTTTTTTCTAACCCCCTTTAAAAAGGTGGACCAAAAATTTAAGTTACATTTTTGTCCTTTTTGAAAGGATCGTCCAGAACACTATTCCTAGAAAGAAAAATCACGTGAACAACGTCAAATAACGTTACAATAGGTGCAGAAACGTACACTCAAGACCCCCAAAGGAAAATAAGACCTAACCCCCGGGGGCCAAACTATAAGTTACAAAAGTTGTCCTGCGACGCTAATTAGGGTTAGGGTCAGGATCAGGGTTAGGGTTAGGTTAGGGTAAGGGCACTTTGACGTGTTGCGGGTGC
>NW_026889803.1:69552500-69555000 GCF_033153115.1 Saccostrea echinata
TTTTTGTGTTTAAGAGGACAAAGTTTATGTATATTTTTTTTATGTTCTTCAATAGTACCTGGTAATTTAAAGTGTATTTTCAATGGTTAATTAGGATATATTCCTTTAAATTATACAATAAGAACATATTGATTGAAATTAAGGTCATTTAAGTAAACTTCAAATGATGCTGAGTATGCACACCAGTGTACTCGGGTATACCCTAGGTATACCCGGGTTTAACCCAGGGTATACCCGGGTTTAACCCAGGGTATACCCGGGTTTAACCCGGGTTATACCCGGGTTTAACCCGAGTTATACCCGGGTTTAACTCGGGTTATACCTGGGTTTAACCCAAGATATACCCGGGTTTAGGGTTAGGGTTAGGGTCAGGGTTAGGGTCAGGGTCAGGGTTAGGGTTAGGGTCAGGATCAGGGTTAGGGTTAGGTTAGGGTAAGGGCACTTTGACGTGTTGCGGGTGCGGGATTGCGGGACTCCGCCTATTTTATCACGTGATTGTCAATCATTTCATTGTGAAAGTAGGTGTTTTCTTGCAGAATTTCTTTCGATTTGGACGTTCATACACTGTTGTGTTTTTAATGGGTGATTTTCTTGATGTAAGGTAATATTTCATTTGATTTTTTTAATTGCTAATTATCATGTATTGTTTGAGTAAGCAACGGCATCTTTTTTAAGGAAGTAATGCATAATCTTGCCTTATTTTTGCATTAAAAATTTACGGAAGTATAATGAATTTTTTGTGTTTAAGAGGACAAAGTTTATGTATATTTTTTTTATGTTCTTCAATAGTACCTGGTAATTTAAAGTGTATTTTCAATGGTTAATTAGGATATATTCCTTTAAATTATACAATAAGAACATATTGATTGAAATTAAGGTCATTTAAGTAAACTTCAAATGATGCTGAGTATGCACACCAGTGTACTCGGGTATACCCTAGGTATACCCGGGTTTAACCCAGGGTATACCCGGGTTTAACCCAGGGTATACCCGGGTTTAACCCGGGTTATACCCGGGTTTAACCCGAGTTATACCCGGGTTTAACTCGGGTTATACCTGGGTTTAACCCAAGATATACCCGGGTTTAGGGTTAGGGTTAGGGTCAGGGTTAGGGTCAGGGTCAGGGTTAGGGTTAGGGTCAGGATCAGGGTTAGGGTTAGGTTAGGGTAAGGGCACTTTGACGTGTTGCGGGTGCGGGATTGCGGGACTCCGCCTATTTTATCACGTGATTGTCAATCATTTCATTGTGAAAGTAGGTGTTTTCTTGCAGAATTTCTTTCGATTTGGACGTTCATACACTGTTGTGTTTTTAATGGGTGATTTTCTTGATGTAAGGTAATATTTCATTTGATTTTTTTAATTGCTAATTATCATGTATTGTTTGAGTAAGCAACGGCATCTTTTTTAAGGAAGTAATGCATAATCTTGCCTTATTTTTGCATTAAAAATTTACGGAAGTATAATGAATTTTTTGTGTTTAAGAGGACAAAGTTTATGTATATTTTTTTTATGTTCTTCAATAGTACCTGGTAATTTAAAGTGTATTTTCAATGGTTAATTAGGATATATTCCTTTAAATTATACAATAAGAACATATTGATTGAAATTAAGGTCATTTAAGTAAACTTCAAATGATGCTGAGTATGCACACCAGTGTACTCGGGTATACCCTAGGTATACCCGGGTTTAACCCAGGGTATACCCGGGTTTAACCCAGGGTATACCCGGGTTTAACCCGGGTTATACCCGGGTTTAACCCGAGTTATACCCGGGTTTAACTCGGGTTATACCTGGGTTTAACCCAAGATATACCCGGGTTTAGGGTTAGGGTTAGGGTCAGGGTTAGGGTCAGGGTCAGGGTTAGGGTTAGGGTCAGGATCAGGGTTAGGGTTAGGTTAGGGTAAGGGCACTTTGACGTGTTGCGGGTGCGGGATTGCGGGACTCCGCCTATTTTATCACGTGATTGTCAATCATTTCATTGTGAAAGTAGGTGTTTTCTTGCAGAATTTCTTTCGATTTGGACGTTCATACACTGTTGTGTTTTTAATGGGTGATTTTCTTGATGTAAGGTAATATTTCATTTGATTTTTTTAATTGCTAATTATCATGTATTGTTTGAGTAAGCAACGGCATCTTTTTTAAGGAAGTAATGCATAATCTTGCCTTATTTTTGCATTAAAAATTTACGGAAGTATAATGAATTTTTTGTGTTTAAGAGGACAAAGTTTATGTATATTTTTTTTATGTTCTTCAATAGTACCTGGTAATTTAAAGTGTATTTTCAATGGTTAATTAGGATATATTCCTTTAAATTATACAATAAGAACATATTGATTGAAATTAAGGTCATTTAAGTAAACTTCAAATGATGCTGAGTATGCACACCAGTGTACTCGGGTATACCCTAGGTATACCCGGGTTTAACCCAGGGTATACCCGGGTTTAACCCAGGGTATACCCGGGTTTAACCCGGGTTATACCCGGGTTTAACCCGAGTTAT
>NW_026889803.1:69560000-69562500 GCF_033153115.1 Saccostrea echinata
GTTCTAGAACCTTTACGTCAGTTCTATTTTTATTGTCACGTGCATACTTGTAGGTTTGAGCCGGGTTAGGGTTAGGGTTAGGGTTAGGGTTAGGGTTAGGGTAAGGGCACTTTGACGTGTTGCGGGTGCGGGATTGCGGGACTCCGCCTATTTTATCACGTGATTGTCAATCATTTCATTGTGAAAGTAGGTGTTTTCTTGCAGAATTTCTTTCGATTTGGACGTTTATATACTGTTGTGTTTTTAATGGGTGATTTTTTTGATGTTAGGTAATATTTCATTTGATTTTTTTAATTGCTAATTATCATGTATTGTTTGAGTAAGCAACGGCATCTTTTTTAAGGAAGTAATGCATAATCTTGCCTTATTTTTGCATTAAAAATTAACGGAAGTATAATGAATTTTTTGTGTTTAAGAGGACAAAGTTTATGTATATTTTTTTGTGTTCTTCAATAGTACCTGGTGATTTAAAGTGTATTTTCAATGGTTAATTAGGATATATTCCTTTTAATTACACAATAAGAACATATTGATTGAAATTTAGGTCATTTAAGTAAACTTCAAATGATGCTGAGTATGCACACCAGTGTACTCGGGTATACCCTAGATATACCCGGGTTTAACCCAGGGTATACCCGGGTTTTACCCAGGGTATACCCGGGTCTAACCCAGGGTATACCCGGGTTTAACCCGGGTTATACCCGGGTTTAACCCGGGTTATACCTGGGTTTAACCCAAGATATACCCGGGTTTAACCCAGGATAATCAAGGGTTAAACCCAGGATATACCCGGGTATAACCCAGGATATACCCGGGTATAACCCAGGTATAATCAAGGATATATCTGGGTTTAACCCATGATAAACCCGAGTATAACCCAAGATATACACGGGTTTAACCCATGTTAAACCCGGGTATAACCCAGGGAAAACTTGGCCGTGATACAGGGTGAATATTATTGTGAAACCTAGGTATACGATGGGTTTTACTTTGGTTTTCTACAGGTTTTTTACTCTTTATTCATATTTATTTTACTTAATGAGTATGAGAGCATATTTTTTTGCTTTCCAACATGGTTAGGGTTAGGGTTAGGGTTAGGGTTAGGGTTAGGGTTAGGGGTTAGGGGTTAGGGGTTAGGGTTAGGGTTAGGGTTAGGGTTAGGGTAAGGGCACTTTGACGTGTTGCGGGTGCGGGATTGCGGGACTCCGCCTATTTTATCACGTGATTGTCAATCATTTCATTGTGAAAGTAGGTGTTTTCTTGCAGAATTTCTTTCGATTTGGACGTTTATATACTGTTGTGTTTTTAATGGGTGATTTTTTTGATGTTAGGTAATATTTCATTTGATTTTTTTAATTGCTAATTATCATGTATTGTTTGAGTAAGCAACGGCATCTTTTTTAAGGAAGTAATGCATAATCTTGCCTTATTTTTGCATTAAAAATTAACGGAAGTATAATGAATTTTTTGTGTTTAAGAGGACAAAGTTTATGTATATTTTTTTGTGTTCTTCAATAGTACCTGGTGATTTAAAGTGTATTTTCAATGGTTAATTAGGATATATTCCTTTTAATTACACAATAAGAACATATTGATTGAAATTTAGGTCATTTAAGTAAACTTCAAATGATGCTGAGTATGCACACCAGTGTACTCGGGTATACCCTAGATATACCCGGGTTTAACCCAGGGTATACCCGGGTTTTACCCAGGGTATACCCGGGTCTAACCCAGGGTATACCCGGGTTTAACCCGGGTTATACCCGGGTTTAACCCGGGTTATACCTGGGTTTAACCCAAGATATACCCGGGTTTAACCCAGGATAATCAAGGGTTAAACCCAGGATATACCCGGGTATAACCCAGGATATACCCGGGTATAACCCAGGTATAATCAAGGATATATCTGGGTTTAACCCATGATAAACCCGAGTATAACCCAAGATATACACGGGTTTAACCCATGTTAAACCCGGGTATAACCCAGGGAAAACTTGGCCGTGATACAGGGTGAATATTATTGTGAAACCTAGGTATACGATGGGTTTTACTTTGGTTTTCTACAGGTTTTTTACTCTTTATTCATATTTATTTTACTTAATGAGTATGAGAGCATATTTTTTTGCTTTCCAACATGGTTAGGGTTAGGGTTAGGGTTAGGGTTAGGGTTAGGGTTAGGGGTTAGGGGTTAGGGTTAGGGTTAGGGTTAGGGTTAGGGTTAGGGTAAGGGCACTTTGACGTGTTGCGGGTGCGGGATTGCGGGACTCCGCCTATTTTATCACGTGATTGTCAATCATTTCATTGTGAAAGTAGGTGTTTTCTTGCAGAATTTCTTTCGATTTGGACGTTCATACACTGTTGTGTTTTTAATGGGTGATTTTCTTGATGTAAGGTAATATTTCATTTGATTTTTTTAATTGCTAATTATCATGTATTGTTTGAGTAAGCAACGGCATCTTTTTTAAGGAAGTAATGCATAATCTTGCCTTATTTTTGCATT
>NW_026889803.1:69565000-69567500 GCF_033153115.1 Saccostrea echinata
GGGTATACCCGGGTTTAACCCGGGTTATACCCGGGTTTAACCCGAGTTATACCCGGGTTTAACTCGGGTTATACCTGGGTTTAACCCAAGATATACCCGGGTTTAGGGTTAGGGTTAGGGTCAGGGTTAGGGTCAGGGTCAGGGTTAGGGTTAGGGTCAGGATCAGGGTTAGGGTTAGGTTAGGGTAAGGGCACTTTGACGTGTTGCGGGTGCGGGATTGCGGGACTCCGCCTATTTTATCACGTGATTGTCAATCATTTCATTGTGAAAGTAGGTGTTTTCTTGCAGAATTTCTTTCGATTTGGACGTTCATACACTGTTGTGTTTTTAATGGGTGATTTTCTTGATGTAAGGTAATATTTCATTTGATTTTTTTAATTGCTAATTATCATGTATTGTTTGAGTAAGCAACGGCATCTTTTTTAAGGAAGTAATGCATAATCTTGCCTTATTTTTGCATTAAAAATTTACGGAAGTATAATGAATTTTTTGTGTTTAAGAGGACAAAGTTTATGTATATTTTTTTTATGTTCTTCAATAGTACCTGGTAATTTAAAGTGTATTTTCAATGGTTAATTAGGATATATTCCTTTAAATTATACAATAAGAACATATTGATTGAAATTAAGGTCATTTAAGTAAACTTCAAATGATGCTGAGTATGCACACCAGTGTACTCGGGTATACCCTAGGTATACCCGGGTTTAACCCAGGGTATACCCGGGTTTAACCCAGGGTATACCCGGGTTTAACCCGGGTTATACCCGGGTTTAACCCGAGTTATACCCGGGTTTAACTCGGGTTATACCTGGGTTTAACCCAAGATATACCCGGGTTTAGGGTTAGGGTTAGGGTCAGGGTTAGGGTCAGGGTCAGGGTTAGGGTTAGGGTCAGGATCAGGGTTAGGGTTAGGTTAGGGTAAGGGCACTTTGACGTGTTGCGGGTGCGGGATTGCGGGACTCCGCCTATTTTATCACGTGATTGTCAATCATTTCATTGTGAAAGTAGGTGTTTTCTTGCAGAATTTCTTTCGATTTGGACGTTCATACACTGTTGTGTTTTTAATGGGTGATTTTCTTGATGTAAGGTAATATTTCATTTGATTTTTTTAATTGCTAATTATCATGTATTGTTTGAGTAAGCAACGGCATCTTTTTTAAGGAAGTAATGCATAATCTTGCCTTATTTTTGCATTAAAAATTTACGGAAGTATAATGAATTTTTTGTGTTTAAGAGGACAAAGTTTATGTATATTTTTTTTATGTTCTTCAATAGTACCTGGTAATTTAAAGTGTATTTTCAATGGTTAATTAGGATATATTCCTTTAAATTATACAATAAGAACATATTGATTGAAATTAAGGTCATTTAAGTAAACTTCAAATGATGCTGAGTATGCACACCAGTGTACTCGGGTATACCCTAGGTATACCCGGGTTTAACCCAGGGTATACCCGGGTTTAACCCAGGGTATACCCGGGTTTAACCCGGGTTATACCCGGGTTTAACCCGAGTTATACCCGGGTTTAACTCGGGTTATACCTGGGTTTAACCCAAGATATACCCGGGTTTAGGGTTAGGGTTAGGGTCAGGGTTAGGGTCAGGGTCAGGGTTAGGGTTCGGGTCAGGATCAGGGTTAGGGTTAGGTTAGGGTAAGGGCACTTTGACGTGTTGCGGGTGCGGGATTGCGGGACTCCGCCTATTTTATCACGTGATTGTCAATCATTTCATTGTGAAAGTAGGTGTTTTCTTGCAGAATTTCTTTCGATTTGGACGTTCATACACTGTTGTGTTTTTAATGGGTGATTTTCTTGATGTAAGGTAATATTTCATTTGATTTTTTTAATTGCTAATTATCATGTATTGTTTGAGTAAGCAACGGCATCTTTTTTAAGGAAGTAATGCATAATCTTGCCTTATTTTTGCATTAAAAATTTACGGAAGTATAATGAATTTTTTGTGTTTAAGAGGACAAAGTTTATGTATATTTTTTTTATGTTCTTCAATAGTACCTGGTAATTTAAAGTGTATTTTCAATGGTTAATTAGGATATATTCCTTTAAATTATACAATAAGAACATATTGATTGAAATTAAGGTCATTTAAGTAAACTTCAAATGATGCTGAGTATGCACACCAGTGTACTCGGGTATACCCTAGGTATACCCGGGTTTAACCCAGGGTATACCCGGGTTTAACCCAGGGTATACCCGGGTTTAACCCGGGTTATACCCGGGTTTAACCCGAGTTATACCCGGGTTTAACTCGGGTTATACCTGGGTTTAACCCAAGATATACCCGGGTTTAGGGTTAGGGTTAGGGTCAGGGTTAGGGTCAGGGTCAGGGTTAGGGTTAGGGTCAGGATCAGGGTTAGGGTTAGGTTAGGGTAAGGGCACTTTGACGTGTTGCGGGTGCGGGATTGCGGGACTCCGCCTATTTTATCACGTGATTGTCAATCATTTCATTGTGAAAGTAGGTGTTTTCTTGCAGAATTTCTTTC
>NW_026889803.1:69572500-69575000 GCF_033153115.1 Saccostrea echinata
CATTTGATTTTTTTAATTGCTAATTATCATGTATTGTTTGAGTAAGCAACGGCATCTTTTTTAAGGAAGTAATGCATAATCTTGCCTTATTTTTGCATTAAAAATTAACGGAAGTATAATGAATTTTTTGTGTTTAAGAGGACAAAGTTTATGTATATTTTTTTGTGTTCTTCAATAGTACCTGGTGATTTAAAGTGTATTTTCAATGGTTAATTAGGATATATTCCTTTTAATTACACAATAAGAACATATTGATTGAAATTTAGGTCATTTAAGTAAACTTCAAATGATGCTGAGTATGCACACCAGTGTACTCGGGTATACCCTAGATATACCCGGGTTTAACCCAGGGTATACCCGGGTTTTACCCAGGGTATACCCGGGTCTAACCCAGGGTATACCCGGGTTTAACCCGGGTTATACCCGGGTTTAACCCGGGTTATACCTGGGTTTAACCCAAGATATACCCGGGTTTAACCCAGGATAATCAAGGGTTAAACCCAGGATATACCCGGGTATAACCCAGGATATACCCGGGTATAACCCAGGTATAATCAAGGATATATCTGGGTTTAACCCATGATAAACCCGAGTATAACCCAAGATATACACGGGTTTAACCCATGTTAAACCCGGGTATAACCCAGGGAAAACTTGGCCGTGATACAGGGTGAATATTATTGTGAAACCTAGGTATACGATGGGTTTTACTTTGGTTTTCTACAGGTTTTTTACTCTTTATTCATATTTATTTTACTTAATGAGTATGAGAGCATATTTTTTTGCTTTTTGCTTTCCAACATGGTTAGGGTTAGGGTTAGGGTTAGGGTTAGGGTTAGGGGTTAGGGGTTAGGGTTAGGGTTAGGGTTAGGGTTAGGGTAAGGGCACTTTGACGTGTTGCGGGTGCGGGATTGCGGGACTCCGCCTATTTTATCACGTGATTGTCAATCATTTCATTGTGAAAGTAGGTGTTTTCTTGCAGAATTTCTTTCGATTTGGACGTTTATATACTGTTGTGTTTTTAATGGGTGATTTTTTTGATGTTAGGTAATATTTCATTTGATTTTTTTAATTGCTAATTATCATGTATTGTTTGAGTAAGCAACGGCATCTTTTTTAAGGAAGTAATGCATAATCTTGCCTTATTTTTGCATTAAAAATTAACGGAAGTATAATGAATTTTTTGTGTTTAAGAGGACAAAGTTTATGTATATTTTTTTGTGTTCTTCAATAGTACCTGGTGATTTAAAGTGTATTTTCAATGGTTAATTAGGATATATTCCTTTTAATTACACAATAAGAACATATTGATTGAAATTTAGGTCATTTAAGTAAACTTCAAATGATGCTGAGTATGCACACCAGTGTACTCGGGTATACCCTAGATATACCCGGGTTTAACCCAGGGTATACCCGGGTTTTACCCAGGGTATACCCGGGTCTAACCCAGGGTATACCCGGGTTTAACCCGGGTTATACCCGGGTTTAACCCGGGTTATACCTGGGTTTAACCCAAGATATACCCGGGTTTAACCCAGGATAATCAAGGGTTAAACCCAGGATATACCCGGGTATAACCCAGGATATACCCGGGTATAACCCAGGTATAATCAAGGATATATCTGGGTTTAACCCATGATAAACCCGAGTATAACCCAAGATATACACGGGTTTAACCCATGTTAAACCCGGGTATAACCCAGGGAAAACTTGGCCGTGATACAGGGTGAATATTATTGTGAAACCTAGGTATACGATGGGTTTTACTTTGGTTTTCTACAGGTTTTTTACTCTTTATTCATATTTATTTTACTTAATGAGTATGAGAGCATATTTTTTTGCTTTCCAACATGGTTAGGGTTAGGGTTAGGGTTAGGGTTAGGGTTAGGGTTAGGGGTTAGGGGTTAGGGTTAGGGTTAGGGTTAGGGTTAGGGTTAGGGTAAGGGCACTTTGACGTGTTGCGGGTGCGGGATTGCGGGACTCCGCCTATTTTATCACGTGATTGTCAATCATTTCATTGTGAAAGTAGGTGTTTTCTTGCAGAATTTCTTTCGATTTGGACGTTCATACACTGTTGTGTTTTTAATGGGTGATTTTCTTGATGTAAGGTAATATTTCATTTGATTTTTTTAATTGCTAATTATCATGTATTGTTTGAGTAAGCAACGGCATCTTTTTTAAGGAAGTAATGCATAATCTTGCCTTATTTTTGCATTAAAAATTTACGGAAGTATAATGAATTTTTTGTGTTTAAGAGGACAAAGTTTATGTATATTTTTTTTATGTTCTTCAATAGTACCTGGTAATTTAAAGTGTATTTTCAATGGTTAATTAGGATATATTCCTTTAAATTATACAATAAGAACATATTGATTGAAATTAAGGTCATTTAAGTAAACTTCAAATGATGCTGAGTATGCACACCAGTGTACTCGGGTATACCCTAGGTATACCCGGGTTTAACCCAGGGTATACCCGGGTTTAACCCAGGGTATACCCG
>NW_026889803.1:69580000-69625000 GCF_033153115.1 Saccostrea echinata
TCCGACCGGAGACCCACAAGTTACCAATTAACGCCGGAGTTCAAAATTAACGCTGGGGACTACAAATGGTAGTTTATAGATCTTTTAGAGCCCTAGCATATATTCAAGCCATTTACAATGCTTTTGAGATTGGCGAGACTATTTTATGAATATTTATTATCCTTCTGTGCCACAAAGACTGTTGGGAGGGCCTTTTCATCTTGTGTAACACTCTGTTTTGTTTGGAATGGCTAGGCTATGTACTTTTATCAGATCATTTGGCATCAAAGTCTTGTTGGCCTCTCTGTTAACATCCATAATTTGAAGTCGACAAAGGGAAGTGTGGGTCATGGTAATAGGTTTCAAATGTTTGAACATGGGTAGAAGCCATGCTTAATGTTGTTGATACCGTCAAGTGCTTTAAGAATATCTTCTGTACATCTGTGCCCTAAGGACTGTCAGGGAGGCTTGGGTGCCTTATTAGCACAGTGTTTTGTATTAAAAGGCTTGGGGAGGAACTTTTATCAGATCTTCTGGCATCCAGATCCTCTTGGTTTGTTAACAAACATAATTTTCAGTGGACACAGGGAAACGCCGATCAAAGAGAGTTTACTGATAATGATAAATTAAGGACAGGTTTTGTGTTGTGAATAAAGTCTATGTAGTATACCAATGTAAAGGTAATACAAGAGTAGTGGGATGGTATATACAGTTGATTTAAGACTGCATACAAATTTAGGTACAGAACACTGCAATCATTGTTAATGTAGTGTTTGAAGTAAGGACCGGGGATATCAAGTATATCAATAAGGGATATTATAAAGGATGTGGTTTCTAAGGTATATCAATGTATTTTCGGTATAGAAACAACGGTGGTTGTGGTGTACTCATTATATCAGAGAAGATATGTAATAGGAACGGTGGTGTTTGTAGTTCCTTAGTAGATAAATGACTACCACGGTAGATGAAGTATAAATTGTATATCAATACAGGTACAATGTATCAACAGGAGAAAAAACAACTTATATAGCAGATGGAGGACAGGTACAATAAATGAGGATTTCTGTGGAGGCGGCACAAGTATAGTGCAGGATACTGTCTTTGAGTATATATATAGAACGGGCGTCGTAGTGCATAGAGTCAATTTATCAGTTTTCAATAGGGACAGGTACAGTGTTGGATGTTGGGAATTTTTTTAAGGTGAAAAAAAGTACTATTGCGTTTTTTTTATCAACTTATCATCTCGGTGTCAAGGTATTATAGTTGTAGTGGAGAATACATTTGGAATAAGTTTAAGCAGGGCAAATACAGTGTGGATAAAGTCCGTGTCGTATTATAATATAGGAATAATGTAGGAGTAGTGGTTTGTTGAAGCCAGGGTAGAATATCATAACATATACAATATAGGAATAGCAGAGGGCTGTAGTTCATGTCTTTGAAGCTGGAAAGTTACAGAAAGATGGATGCAGTTTATGCTGTAGACAGAGAATGATAGATATCTTGGCTTAATTACGAGTTTTGAATCAATTTGGGTACGGAGGTTTACGTTGCATTTGTGGTATATTAATCTTGATGACGGACGGGTACAATTGAAGAATCAGAATAAGCCTTTTTATCATCACTATATCACCAATTACCCGTAACCTAGTATACCGTGACACCTACCCATTGCCCCTTTCCTAGTATACCCTGAACAATTACTCATTTACCTGTATACCTCTTACCCCTAACCCTGTACTAATATACCTTGAATCATTTCTCATTAGCCTCACCTAGTATACCTCTACCCATTACACCTTACTTAGAATAACCCTTTCTCATTACACATGATTTTTTTTTTCAAACCCATTTGATTCTTCGCCTTACTAGCTATTAGAGTCTTTTCATGAAGAATTCAAAGTCTTCATGATATTAAAGGGTCATTTCCTATCCCAAAAATTAGGTCAAATGTTGGTAATTTAGAGCGGGATTTGGTAACTAACCCTAACCTATCTCCCGTTTGACTGGGTTTAAGGGCACTCGTTACCTACGTGGGGCTGGAGGGTCTTCATCTGTATCAGGTAGATAAAAATGGTGTTCCAACGAGGGTCCTAAGTATGAATTATGTATGAATTATATGAGCAAGCGTTAAATGGTAACTTAGAGCGGGATTTGGTAACTAACCCTAACCTATCTCCCGTTTGACTGGGTTTAAGGGCACTCGTTAACTACGTGGGGCTGGAGGGTCTTCATCTGTATCAGGTAGATAAAAATGGTGTTCCAAAGAGGGTCCTAAGTATGAATTATGTATGAATTATATGTGCAAGCGTGATTTGGTAACTTAGAGCGGGATTTGGTAACGGTATAGCGTGATTTGGTAACAAAGCGGGATTTGGTAACTTTAGCGTGAAATGGTAACCTAGAGCTGGATTTGGTAACTAACCCTAACCTATCTCCCGTTTGACTGGGTTTAAGGGCACTCGTTAACTACATGGGGCTGGAGGGTCTTCATCTGTATCAGGTAGTTAAAAATGGTGTTCCAACGAGGGTCCTAAGTATGAATTATCTATGAATTATATGAGCAAGCGTGATTTGGTAACTTAGAGCGGGATTTGGCAACGGTATAGCGGGATTTGGTAACAAAGCAGGATTGGGTAACTTGTGCCGGAAATGTTGACTTGATTTCATTTGAATCCTATCTTACGGGCATAGGACATTGAGAAGAGTACCTAAATGTCTGTTAGACCGTACGTTCTCAGATATATGTAAAGAACAAGCTCTTTGCTACTGTACTTCAGGAAATCAAAGCAAAAAGGTCAACTGGTCAATGAAATTATATTCCTTCTTGAATTTTCGGAAATAAAGTGCTATGTGTCCGATGAGATGGGGGCCTAGATAGCGTCTACTATAGTACAGAGTAAATTGACAGTAGAGACTTATGCTGCTTCATGTTCACGCTAGCAAGTACTAACAATACGATCACTTATTATTAGGAAACAAAATATGGGGAAAAATTTATGATATTTAGAAGAATAAGCCTTCATCAATTGTGTTTCAGACCGTTCCTTCTCTAACAATAAAATACTATAGTAAACTATAGTTAACTATAATTTACTATAGTTAACTATAGTACCAAAGTAAAAACTTTGGAACTTTGATTTACTATAGTTAAAACTTTGGAACTTTGATCTACTATATTGAAAACTTTGGAACTTTGAATTAATATAGTGAAAACTTTGGAACTTTGATTTACTATAGTGAAAACTTTGAAACTTTGATTAAGTACGATAAATCCTGTGGAATTATGTTTTTGATTCCCATTCTTTACATTTTATGATATTTCAAGTTTAAGAATCATAAAGCTTTAGAGAGCATTTTTAAAACCCGACCCCTCCCCTAAAAGAATAATGTACAAGATATGAATTTTAATGTAAAGGTTGTCGCTTGCGCCGATAAATAAGCAATATTTATTTCAATGCATTTAATTTTAATGTTATGCAGATGTAACGTAAGTCTTATTTATGGAGAAAAAATAATATATTATTGTGTCATTTAGAATCGAAATATCTGCTTCATCAACTTCAGTCAACATGCTTTTTTTTTTAAATTTATAAAAGTAAATATTGCATTTGAATTAACTACATTGTATATTTAAATAAAGATGTACAACAAAAACCAGCCCAAACCAACCCCATATCCACCCCTCCCCTAAAACGGCTAAATAATAAAAAAAAAATTAATAAAAATACCTAAGTTGTTAAACTAATGAAAAAACTTTGAAACTTTGATTAAGTATAGGGAAAACTTTGGAACTTTGATTTACTATAGTGAAAACTTTGGAACTTTGATATACTATAGTGAAAACTTTGGAACTTTGATTTACTATAGTGAAAACTTTGGAACTTTGATTTACTATAATAAAAACTTTGGAACTTTGATTTACTATAGTAAAAACTTTGGAACTTTGATTTACTATAGTTAACTATAGTAAACTATTGTTAACTATAGTTTACTATAGTATTTTTTGTTAAGGTTTTATCATCACTATATCACCAATTACACCTAACATACCTGCACACCTACCCATTGCCCTTTCCTAGTATACCCTGAACAATTACTCATTCACCTTGTATACCCATTACCCCTAACCCTGATCTAATATACTCTGACTCATTTCTCATTAAGCTGATCTAGTATACCTCCACCCATTACCCAACACACCTTACTTAGCATACCCATTCTGCACTATAATTTCTTTTAGCGTTTTATTTAATGTATTTTAATGAAGAGTTTTTTCTGCTATTTGGTAACACTGAAAAAAAGACTGTCTAACAGAAAAAAAAAAAGTTTTTGGGGTCGTGTTTTCTATACGATTTGGGTCATATCCTATCCAAAAAAATGGGTCAAATTTTGGTCATTTTGTATTTTGTATTATTACTGAACGTTTTCGACGGTATTTGGTAACGTGAAGTGCGGGAAATGGTAACGTAAGCTCATTGAAACCATTTCTAAAGGGCATAACAAATGGATAAGAGCATTATTTGGTCAATGGGTTCGTAATTTTTCAAATGCAGGAAGATGACACCCTTGGCTTCAATAGTTTCTGAAAACAAAGCAAATGAGTGATTTGGTAACTTAGAGCGTTATTTTGTAACCTAAAGCGATAATTGGTAACTTGTGCGGGATTGGGTCACTTGTGCGGGAAATGGTAACCTAGAGCGGGATTTGGTAACTGTGTAGCGATAATTGGTAACTTGTGCGGGATTGGGTAACTTGTGCGGGATTTGGTAACTACCCTAAACTATCTCCCGTTTGAATGGGTTTAAGGGCACTCGTTAACTACGTGGGGCTGGAGGGTCTTCATCTGTATCAGGTAGTTAAAAATGGTGTTCCAACGAGGGTCCTAAGTATGATCTATGTATGAATTATATGAGCAAGCGTTAAATGGTAACTTAGAGAGCGGGATATGGTAACCAACCCTAACCTATCTCCCGTTTGACTGGGTTTAAGGGCACTCGTTAACTACGTGGGGCTGCAGGGTCTTCATCTGTATCAGGTAGTTAAAAATGGTGTTCCAACGAGGGTCCTAAGTATGAATTATATGAGCAAGCGTTAAATGGTAACTTAGAGAGCGGGATTTGGTAACCAACCCTAACCTATCTCTCGTTTGACTGGGTTTAAGGGCACTCGTTAACTACGTGGGGCTGGAGGGTCTTCATCTGTATCAGGTAGTTAAAAATGGTCTTCCAACGAGTGTCCTAAGTATGAATTATGTATGAATTATATGAGCAAGCGTGATTTGGTAACTTAGTGCGGGATTTGGTAACGGTATAGCGGGATTTGGTAACAAAGCGGGATTGTGTAACTTGTGCCGGAAATGTTGACTTGATTTTATTTGAATAAGCTACGTGCTTCAGTACATCTATGTTAAATTATGATTTTCGGTATAATAGATATGTATATAATAAACAAAATGGAAGAAGTAGCGTATAATGGAAGAAGTGGCGGAAATTTTGCTTCCAACAGTAATTTGCTTTTAGAATTACAATCATAACGTTTACCTTTGGAGAGTCAGAATCAGGGGTAGGGTTAAGGTTTGAACTACCTTCCTCAGTACCTGTCTGCGATATCTAGAATATAAGAAAATATTTCACCGACATTTTAAAAAGAAAAAAAACATTTTCACCGACGGAAAATGCCAAGAAATAAAGACAAGTGCATTAAGATATACCTCTTGAATGGAGCTTGTCTGTGTAATCTGTTTGGTAGTTCTTAATGCCTAAATAAAAGAAAACAGGATTTTGGAGCATCCTTAACTGTACAAATTTGAAGCTGAACAAACTTGAATGTACACTATCTGAGGATGCTTCCACATGAGTTTCATCTTTCCTGGCCCTTTGGTTCTTGAGAAGAAGATTTTTAAATGATGCTTTTATTTTTTCACTAATTCCTAATTATCTTCCCTTGAAAGAGGGCATGGCCCTTCATTTGAACAAACTTGAATCCCCTTCGGATACTTTGTGGTAAGTTTGGTTGAAATTAGCCCAGTGGTTCTTGAGAAGAAGTCGAAAATGTGAAAAGTTTACACACAGACAGATGGACAGACAGACGGACAGACAGACGGACGCCGGACAAAATGTGATCAGAAAAGCTCACTGGGCTTTCAGCTCAGGTGAGCTAAAAAAATATTTAACATTTGAAGGTTATTTACGAAGTCAATCCAATAACAGATTTGTATTGGAGAGAAAGGAGGTGTCATCTAATAGGTCTTCATTGCATAATGCATCACTGAATTTGCATTTGCAATATTGCTAAGCCAGGAATGTACATTGATTCTGACCAAGAATTGTGTTTTCAAATCAGAATTGAAGCACAGTTCTTAAATTCCGATAAGAGAAAAGGGGATTTGCTTTAAAAAATAGTATTCCTTGTGAAAATGAACATAATGTATTCCAAACAACTAAAGGTTTTATTTGCTGGAGTTTATTAAATAAGTAAGCTTATCAAATTAAAATTGGAACCTTTGATCCACTCCCATGATAGATCCTTGTGTAGCCATTACAGGAGTGGATGAAAGAAGCTAGTTTTTATAGATTGGTTATTGAGCACACAGTATATGTGCAATGTACTTAATTTTTTTTTTGAGGAACCCATACTCTGGCACATTTTGCACTGTCTGTAGTCTGTTTGTAGCCAAGAAATGAATTCTACTATTACTCCATTATACACAATTTCTTTAAAATTTGAATATATTTAACACAAATACATATATTTGTATTTTACTTGCAGTGAAACCAGATTAATGGATGGAAGAAGACTGAGAAGTGGGCGAAAACAAACTCGTTATAAACTCCATAGAGAACGTCTTCGAAAGCCTTGAAAGATTTGAGTTTAAATTTGACATTGGTCAAGTAAAAGATGGATTTCTAGCCACGTTTAGGAGTCTTATGTGCTATGTTTCCTTTCGAGAGGTTAAGTACATGCTGTTCAACTGGAAGGATACACCAGCTAGACCATTCTGGCCGGAAGAATTTACGCAATGTAAATGTAGAGAGGATGTTCTGTACTCGAACAGGTGCAGGACGAGGAAATACATAGCTTTCCTTGATGAACTGGCTAATTATCTCACAAAAATTGAAACTTTAATACTGCCATTTGATTGGTCTTGCATGAAAAACATTGAAAATGTCACTAGACTAACCCTTTATTCAACAAAAATGAAGATACCAACCTACTGCTGGGAACTTCTTCCACTGTTTCCACACTCTTCCTATAAATAGCATAAAAATTTACTATCAACAACAAACAAGTGATTCATTTGTCAAAATCATTTTCATTGTTAAGATCTGAAAAGTATTGCAAATGTGAATATACTCACCCATAAATACAAGCTTCTCTAACTGTTTCCATTCTTCCGATTTCCTGATCTTCTCTACCTAAATGTCACAAAACACTTCAGCAAATTTAAAAAAATATATTCAGAATAAGCTTTAATCAATTCTGCTTCAGATCGTTCTTTTCATCATCACTATATCCCCTATTACCCCTGACCTAGCATACCCAGACACCTACCCACTGCTGTTTTCCTAGTATACCCTGAACAATTTAAAATTTACATAGTACACCCATTACTCCTAATCCTGACCAAATATATCCGAACTCTTTTCTCATTAGTCTCACCTAATATACCTCTACGCATTACCCATTAAACCCTTCCTCATACTCACTATTCTTTTTTCAAATTCAATTGATTTTCGTCCTACCAGTTAGAAGGTCCTTTTCATCGAGAATTCACAGTAAGATTATTACCATTTGGCATTAATTTACGAATTTTATTTGAAACTTCAACGAAAATCCTGAAATAGTTTCCAACGGTATTTGGTAACTCCAAGTGCGGGAAATGGTAACATAAACTCATTGAAGGCATTTCTAATGGGTATGCCAAATGGATCAAGGGATTATAGCATCAATGGGTTCATTATATTTAACATGCAGGGAGATGATACCCTTTGCTTCAATAGTTTACCAAATCAAAGCAAATGAGTGATTTGGTAACTCAGAGCGTTATTTGGTAACCTAAAGCGATAATTGGTAACTTGTGCGGGATTGGGTAACTTGTGCGGGAAATGGTAACCTAGAGCGGGATTTGGTAACGATATAGCGGGAATTGGTAACAAAGCCGTATTGGGAAACGTGCGGAAAACGGTAATCTGATTGAATTTCAATATTTTCTATGGGGCAAAGGAAAGAAAAAGAGTACTAGAATGTCAACTTGGTTGTTATGTGTTCTGTGCGATTGGATAAAAGGGTGGGAAATGGTAAATAAGAGTTTGTGCATTAAATGGTTACTAAAATAACAGTATTCGTTCAGATGCCTCTTAGATTATTAAATGGAATTGCCGAAGCTGAGTGACTAAGATGACAATAAAACTACGGATTATTTTAACCCTAATCCTTACTTAACTGTACAAAATCCTTGCTTATTTGAAAAATGCCTAAATTTTATGAGCAAAGAATTCCTGCTTTTATTCAATTTTACCCTTAATGTTTAAGAAAGGAATGCTTATTTTTACTGTGATCAATGAATTCCTGCAGTTACTGAATTGGTCTAACCCTTATCTTTGAGAACAAAAGAAACGTTTGTGTGATATTCAGATGCTTAATTCTTCCACAAATGTGATTCAGAATGGTGCTGTATCATCATTATATCACTTGATAGCCCTTTGTGAAACCTTGCAACGTGCTGCTGTCACCCATCCAAGTACTCATCATACTTACGTTGCTTAACCTGCATCATCAAGACGAGGGACATGTCGCATAGCCAGAAATGCTATCTTACTTGTAAATCAGTATAAGTTCCTTTTATATTTCAGCTATTTTTTTTTTGGTTTCATTATTTTTTATTTGGACAAATGACATACACTTAAATAATTACAATGTGGTTTATGATACACACTGAATTAAAAAATACTAATGGGAAAAGTTTAAACTTTTAATTTTCTCAAATTATCTCCGGTATTTTTATCAATGGAAGTAAGCTGATTTTTCCAAGGATGCAGTGGGTTAGGATAAGCATCTTTTTTCAGCTGCGTCCATGGTACTTTCCCTACAAACAGTTCAAATGATTATTCAGCTCTAGTGCAAATAAAATCAAATTTAAAGTCATACAAGTATGATTGTGCTCACAAACCTTTCATCATCACTTGGGTCTGTAAGGTTCTCCAGGTGTAGAGAAGGTACACATTCATCACTACAAAATGAAGATATATGGATAATTGAAGAAATATATTTCTATACGATTGAATTAATGCTTCAAAATTCAACCTACGTCATAAAGTTGTCCACAACTTTGGGACTTATGAAGCGGAGGTACTCAATGCGTACTCTTTTGGAGATGTGGTGCGTCCTCCGCAGATGGTCCCCAAAGCGCACAATGGCCTTGTTGCACAAAATACATTGGCGAACAATGTAACGCCCTGTAACTGTTATTTAGGAAAAACATTGTTAAAAAATAAGTTCATTTTTTTCTTCAGCATGATTTTATCCTTAAAAGATCACAGTTAGCAAACTTATATTCTTGTTTCCCTTAGATATATCAACTGCAAATTATAGAATATCTCCGATATTATTAGATATTATAGAATATCTAGGTCAGATTCATTACCAGAGAAACAAGGATCTTTATTTCCCTGGGACTCCACCACATCAGCTTCTAGAATATCTGAGTCAGATTCATTACCAGATAAACAAGGATCTTTATTTGCCTGGGACTCCGCCACATCAGCTTCCATCTCTACTAAAAGGAATCACAAAATGCTTCAGTTATTACAAAATGCAACTCGATAAGATGATATGAAGGAGAAATAAATGATATAAATATTAAATATCATAAAATTTAAAAAAAAAAATCAATATATATTTGGTGTCTATTATCGATAGGAAAAAAAACTTGTGCGAGAAATTGTAACCTATAGTGGGGTTTTGGACGCGCAGAAGAGTTCCAAACACAAAAGAGCTCCAAACACAGAAGAGTTCCAAACACATAAGAGCTCCAAACACAGAAGAATTCCAAACACAAAAGAGCTCCAAACTCAGAAAAGTTCCAAACACAGAAGAGTTCCAAACACAGAAGAGATCAATTAAAAACGGAATTTTTTTTTCCGGAATATTGCATTCCGGAAAAAAATTTCAGGTTTCAGGGATTTTTGCTAACAAAATGTTAGATATCTTAATTAATCCTCTTTCACTTTCTTGATTAACTTTATATGCGATTTGATGTACGAAAATTCAAATGACTACATGTAATACCTGCATCGGAAGAGAGAGACTCTATACCTTTTTCCTCACTCATACCAATTCCTTAAAAAAAGAAACTATTCTTTACTAATAAAAATTTTAATATCTAGTTTTATTTGTATTTGAGTGCGATATTCTTATATTGATTGAGGAGAATTTGCAACACATTCCTCTACATTAATCAAACAACTATTTTTTATCTCTATTCATTTATAAAGAACAAAAAAAAAAAAAACAAAACAAGAAAGAAATAAGAATAAATGATAACTTGTGAGGGAAATACCTTGACCGGACTTGAGAATTGGTGTAGCGGGATTTTGTAACAAAACTTGTGCGAGAAATGGTAACCTATAGTGGGGTTTTGGACGCGCAGAAGAGTTCCAAACACAAAAGAGCTCCAAACACAGAATAGCAGAGCTCCAAACACAGAAGAGTTCCAAGCACAAAAGAGCTCCAAACTCAGAAAAGTTCCAAACACAGAAGAGTTCCAAACACAGAAGAGTTCCACTAAAAACGAATTTTTTTTTTCCGGAGTATTGCATTCCGGAAAAAAATTTCCGGTTTCAGGGATTTTTGCTAACGAAATGTTAGATCTCTTAATTAATCCTCTTTCACTTTTTTGATTTACTTAATATCTGATTTGATAATAACGTAAAGAGTTAAATGATCCAAAGTGACATAATTGGTAACATTTTAAATCTGGCTATTTTGCATTATATATGTTTCTGAAATTCTCTGCCCCTTTATGAAAATTTTCTCAAATTATCTCCGGTATCTGATTTCTTTGCATTTCAAATTGGGATCTTATACAATATTTTACAGAGAGATATGTATAAAATTCAAATTACTTTTTACAATATGTTAATTAAACCTGCTCTCTCCATAGACTTCAATGTAATGTCATATTGCAATTTATCAGACAATAATCAAACTTTGTAAATGTCTATGATAGATTATTTTTATTTGATAATATCTTCTAAATGATACCGTTAACATAAAAAAACTGCACTAATCATTTAAAAGGCACAACTATTTTAAGTTTATCGTCATGCTTTACACTCATTTTCATTCTCACAGAGAGGTACCTCGCAATTTGCTGGGGTATCTCCTAATTTATTAGATGGTCTCCTTGACTTAGGCGCTAATTGACGCCTTCGTTACCCCCAATCTTTATTTACATACACACATCACGCATATTCAATAATAACTAAATTTCAAATATTTTTTCCAATATGAGCAGAAAATTTCTTTAAATTGCGAATGTTAAAGAGAAATTCAATTGTTGTACAGGACGACAATTAATACATCATTTCAATTATAGCTACTCTATTTTTTTCCCAACGCCAAAAAAATAAACAACCAAAATTTATAAATCTTCCATGTTTTATAGTGACTAACTTGCTTACAACAAGAAATTCCTGTTCATATTGGTTTAAGTTTTACAGAATTATCAAATTACAATTATAAAAATTTAATTAAATAAAATTCTGTTTAATAGCAGTTGTTTTTTGCGTAATTAACGCATTCTTAAACTTGGCAGTTTTTCTCATCTATATTATTCAGTCATGAAATAAAATGCAACCTTAACTTAAAAAAAGGAAGAGGAAACGTACTGTCAAATCACTAATTTTCATGGGGTTTAATTATCGTTATTTTCTTTGCATGTCGAGACCCAAGAAATTTATGTCATCTACGAAATGAAAAAAAGTTGAAGTTTGAGTAATTCTTTCTCATTGAACCATGAAATGAAAACTCGAAGAACAAATACAATTTGACACCACGAAAATATGTGATTTTGCAGTATACATATCGAAAGAAATTTTCCGTCGAAGAAACTGTTTCAAAATATAAATTCTAAAATATTCTCCCAAAAAATAAATTGCCTACCTTTTAGCGTTCTCTTCCCTGGTAAATTTTTCCGTCCGCACTCTGCAGTGTTAGGGACACTGTGTGCTTACACTGTTCTATGTGACGACCTAAAGATAATACACAACCCCGCAGCTGGCGTCATCATATACACAAAGTCAGGGCGCGCTCTGTGTGATCTTGGACGCGCAGAAGAGTTCCAAACACAAAAGAGCTCCAAACACAGAAGAGTTCCAAACATAAAAGAGCGGGATTTGGTAACGGTATAGCGGGATTGGGTAACTTGTGCGGGAAATGGTAACCTTTTTCAATTGAAGCCTTTCTAAACTGCTCCGGAGCAATCGTCGTAAAAACCCTATACCCTAACCCTAAGAGACATGGCTGAGATATATAAGAGATTTTGAAATACTTACAATAAGGTAGCTTCTCTGGCTGTGAGGTATGTATCACGCTTTGCATGACGCAAGTTAAGCGACGTCTAGCGTGACGTACTATTGGGTGGGTGACCACTGCACGTTGATAGCTACCAGGCGATATAATGATGAAGAAAGTAGCGGTCTGAAACACGGCTGATGAAGGCTTACTCTTCTGAATATTGACATTTTTTTTCTTTCCTTAAGGAGTATATGACCATAAAAAACAATCAAGTTCTAACTCAGTGATTGATTTGATATAATTCGTAGTGTTTACATACAGGAAGTGACAATATTACATACTCTAATATGTCTATATTTTGAACTTATAATAACAAGAAGTTAATATAACCCCTTATCCTGATCTAATATACTCTGACTCATTTCTCATTAAGCTGATCTAGTAAACCTCCACCCATTACCCAAGACACCTTACTTAGCATACCCTTTCTAATTATTCCTGATTTTTTTTCAAATTCATTTGATTTTTCGTCTTACTAGCTATTAGGATCTTCTCATGAGGAATTCAAAGTCTTCATGACATTCAAGGGTTTTGGAAGGTATGCAAGATATTATTTAAGTATTTTGATTTTGATTTTCAACCAAAGTATAGAACTATAATTTCTTTTAGCGTTTTATTAAATGTGTTTTAATGAAGACGTCTTTCCGCTATTTGGTAACATTGAAGAAAAGGCTAAGTCTAAGAGAGAAAAAAAGTTTTTTGGGGTCGTGTTTTCTATACGATTTGGGTCATTTCCTATCCAAAAAGATGGATCATATTTTGGTCATTTTGTATTTTGTGATATTGAAACAGTTTCCAACGGTATTTGGTAACGTGAAGTGCGGGAAATGGTAACGTAAACTCATTGAAACCATTTCTAATGGGCATAACAAATGGATAAGAGCATTATTTGGTCAATGGGTTCGTAATTTCTCAAATGCAGGAAGATGACACCCTTGGCTTCAATAGTTTTTGAAAACAAAGCAAATGAGTGATTTGGTAACTTAGAGCGTTATTTTGTAACCTAAAGCGATAATTGGTAACTTGTGCGGGATTGGGTAACTTGTGCGGGAAATGGTAACCTAGAGCGGGATTTGGTAACGGTATAGCGGGATTTAGTAACAAAACGCTATTTGGTAACTTAGAGCGGGATTTGGTTACTAACCCTAACCTATCTCCCGTTTGACTGGGTTTAAGGGCACTCGTTAACTACGTGGGGCTGGAGGGTCTTCATCTGTATCAGGTAGTTATTAATGATGTTCCAACGAGGGTCCTAAGTATGAATTATGTATGAATTATATGAGCAAGCGTGATTTGGTAACTTAGAGCGGGATTTGGTAACGGTATAGCGGGATTTGGTAACTTGTGCGGGATTGGGCAACTTGTGCGGGAAATGGTAACTTAGAGAGCGGGATTTGGTAACTACCCTAACCTATCTCCCGTTTGACTGGGTTTAAGGGCACTCGTTAACTACGTGGGGCTGGAGGGTCTTCATCTGTATCAGGTAGTTAAAAATGGTGTTCCAACGAGGGTCCTAAGTATGAATTATGTATGAATTATATGAGCAAGCGTTAAATGGTAACCTAGAGAGCGGGATTTGGTAACTAACCCTAATCTATCTCCCGTTTGACTGGGTTTAAGGGCACTCGTTAACTACGTGGGGCTGGAGGGTCTTCATCTGTATCAGGTAGTTATTAATGGTGTTCCAACGAGGGTCCTACGTATGAATTATGTATGAATTATATGAGCAAGCGTGATTTGGTAACTTAGAGCGGGATTTGGTAACGGTATAGCGGGATTTGGTAACAAAGCTGGATTGGGTAACTTGTGCCGGAAATATTGACTTGATTTTATTTGAATCCTATCTTTCGGGCATAAAAAGTCAAATGAACCTAAGTGAAATAATTGGTAACATTTTTAATCTGGCTATTTTGCATTATACATGTTTCTGAAATTCTCTGCCCCTTTCTGAAAATGAGAGAATTCTAATTTTCTCAAATTATCTCCGGTATCTGATTTCTTTGCATTTCAAATTGGGATCTTATACAATATTTTACAGAGAGATATGTATAAAATTCAAATTACTTTTTACAATATGTTAATTAAACCTGCTCTCTCCATAGACTTCAATGTAATGTCATATTGCAATTTATCAGACAATAATCAAACTTTGTAAATGTCTATGATAGATTATTTTTATTTGATAATATCTTCTAAATGATACCGTTAACATAAAAAAACTGCACTAATCATTTATAAGGCAAAACTATTTTAAGTTTATCGTCATGCTTTACACTCATTTTCATTCTCACAGAGAGGTACCTCGCAATTTGCTGGGGTATCTCCTAATTTATTAGATGGTCTCCTTGACTTAGGCGCTAATTGACGCCTTCGTTACCCCCAATCTTTATTTACATACACACATCACGCATATTCAATAATAACTAAATTTGAAATATTTTTTCCAATATGAGCAGAAAATTTCTTTAAATTGCGAATGTTAAAGAGAAATTCAATTGTTGTACAGGACGACAATTAATACATCATTTCAATTATAGCTACTCTATTTTTTTCCCAACGCCAAAAAAATAAACAACCAAAATTTATAAATCTTCCATGTTTTATAGTGACTAACTTGCTTACAACAAGAAATTCCTGTTCATATTGGTTTAAGTTTTACAGAATTATCAAATTTCAATTATAAAAATTTAATTAAATAAAATTCTGTTTAATAGCAGTTGTTTTTTGCGTAATTAACACATTCTTAAACTTGGCAGTTTTTCTCATCTATATTATTCAGTCATGAAATAAAATGCAACCTTAACTAAAAAATGGAAAAGGAAACCTACTGTCAAATCACTAATTTTCATGGGGTTTAATTATCGTTATTTTCTTTGCATGTCGAGACCCAAGAAATTTATGTCATCTACGAAATGAAAAAAAAATTGAAGTTTAAGTAATTCTTTCTCATTGAACCATGAAATGAAAACTCGAAGAACAAATACAATTTGAGACCACGAAAATATGTGATTTTGCAGTATACATATCAAAAGAAATTTTCCTTCGAAGAAACTGTTTCAGAATATAAATTCTAAAATATTCTCCCAAAAAAAAAAATTGCCTACCTTTTAGCGTTCTCTTCCCTGGTAAATTTTTCCGTCCGCACTCTGCAGTGTTAGGGACACTGTGTGCTTACACTGTTCTATGTGACGACCGAAAGATCCCACGCTAACCCCGCAGCTGGCGTCATCATATACACAAAGTCAGGGCGCGCTCTGTGTGATCTTGGACGCGCAGAAGAGTTCCAAACACAAAAGAGCTCCAAACACAGAAGAGTTCCAAACACAAAAGAGCGGGATTTGGTAAGGGTATAGCGGGATTGGGTAACTTGTGCGGGAAATGGTAACCTATAGTGGGGTTTTGGACGCGCAGAAGAGTTCCAAACACAAAAGAGCTCCAAACACAGAAGAGTTCCAAACACAAAAGAGCTCCAAACACAGAAGAGTTCCAAGCACAAAAGAGCTCCAAACTCAGAAAAATCCAAACACATAAGAGTTCCAAACACAGAAGAGTTCCACTAAAAACGGATTTTTTTTTCCGGAATATTGCATTCCGGAAAAAAATTTCCGGTTTCAGGGATTTTTGCTATCAAACTTTACTTTATTTTAGATGTTCATTAAATATTTTCGTTAAACTGTCTTCTTTTATTCTTTGAATCACTTTTTAAAACTTAAATAGAGAATGTATCCAATGTATAATGATGCATAAGGAAAGGATATTGAACAATTTTGAATCATTTTAAATTAGTTAAAATGTATTGCTGAATAACGTAAAAAGTCAAATGAACCAAAGTGACATAATTGGTTACCCTAACCCTAACCCTAACAGACATGGCTGAGATATATAAGAGATTTTGAAATACTTACAATAAGGTAGCTTCTCTGGCTGTGAGGTATGTATCACGCTTTGCATGACGCAAGTTAAGCGACGTCTAGCGTGACGTACTATTGGGTGGGTGACCACTGCACGTTGATAGCTACCAGTCGATATAATGATGAAGAAGTAAAAGTCTGAAACACAGCTGATGAAGACTACACCTTCTGAATATTGACATTTTTTCATCTTTCCCTAAGGAGTATATGACCATAAAAAGCAATCAAGTTCTAACTCAGTGATTGATTTGATATAATTCGTAGTGTTTACATACAGGAAGTGACAATATTACATACTCTAATATGTCTATATTTTGAACTTATAATAACAAGAAGTTGATATAACCCCTAAACCTGATCTAATATACTGTGACTCATTTCTCATTAAGCTGATCTAGTATACCTCCACCCATTAGCCAAGACACCTTACTTAGCATACCCTTTCTAATTATTCCTGATTTTTTTTTCAAATTCATTTGATTTTTCGTCTTATTAGCTATTAGGATCTTCTCATGAAGAATTCAAAGTTTTCATGACATTCAAGGGTTTTGGAAGGTATGCAAGATATTATTTAAGTATTTTGATCGTTTCAACCAAAGTATAGCACTATAATTTCTTTTAGCGTTTTATTAAATATGTTTTAATGAAGAGTTCTTTCCGCTATTTGGTAACGCTGAAAAAAAAGACTAAATCTAACAGGAAAAAAAACGTTTTTTGTGGTCGTGTTTTCTATACGATTTGGGTCATTTCCTATCCAAAAAATGGGTCAAATTTTGGTCATTTTGTATTTTGTATTATTACTGAACGTTTCCAACGGTATTTGGTAACGTGAAGTGCGGGAAATGGTAACGTAAGCTCATTGACACCATTTCTAATGGGCATAACAAATGGATAAGAGCATCATTTGGTCAATGGGTTCATAATTTTTCACATGCAGGAAGATGACACCCTTGGCTTCAATAGTTCTTGAAAACAAAGCAAATGAGTGATTTGGTAACCTAGAGCGGGATTTGGTAACGGTATAGCGATAATTGGTAACTTGTGCGGGATTGGGTAACTTGTGCGGGAAATGGTAACCTAGAGCGGGATTTGGTAACGGTATAGCGATAATTGGTAACTTGTGCGGGATTGGGTAACTTGTGCGGGAAATGGTAACCTAGAGCGGGATTTGGTAACGGTATAGCGATAATTGGTAACTTGTGCGGGATTGGGTAACTTGTGCGGGAAATGGTAACCTTTTTTCAGTTGAAGCCTTTCTAAAGGGCAGGAGAATTAAAGAAGAGCAACAAGTGTTCAAAAAGTTGCAAGTCTATCACATTCTGAAAGATGACACTCTAGACTTCTGTAGTTTAAGAGAACAAAGCAAAAGCGTGATTTGGTAACTTAGAGCGGGATTTGGTAACGGTATAGCGGGATTTGGTAACAAAGCGGGATTGGGTAACTTGTGCGGGAAATGGTAACCTTTTTCAATTGAAACCTTTGTAAAGGGCAGGAGAATTAAAGAAGAGCAACAAGTGTTCAAAAAGTTGCAAGTTTATCACATTCTGAAAGATGACACTCTAGGCTTCTGTAGTTAAAGAGAACAAAGCAAAAGCGTGATTTGGTAACTTAGAGCGGGATTTGGCAACGGTATAGCGGGATTTGGTAACAAAGGGGGATTGGGTAACTTGTGCCGGAAATGTTGACTTGATTTCATTTGAATCCTCTCTTACGGGCATAGGGCATTGAGAAGAGTACCTAAATGTCTGTTAGACCGTACGTTCTCAGAGATATTTAAAGAAGAAGCTCTTGGCTACTGTACTTCAGGAAATCAAAGCAAAAAGGTCAATTGGTCAATGAAATTATATTCCTTCTTGAATTTTCGGAAATAAAGTGTTATGTGTCCGATGAGATGGGGGTCTAGATAGCGTCTACTATAGTACATAGTAAATTGACAGTGGAGACTTATGCTACTTCATGTTCACGCTAGCAAGTACTAACAATACGATCACTTAGTATTAGGAAACAAAATATGGGCAAAAATTTATGATATTTAGAAAAATAAGCCTTCATCAATTGTGTTTCAGACCGTTCCTTTTATCATCATTATATCACCTATTACACCTAATCTAATATACCTGTACACCTACCCATTGCCCTTTCCTAGTATACCCTGAACAATTACTCATTTACCTTGTATACCCATTACCCCTAACCCTGATTTAATATACTCTGACTCATTTCTCATTAAGCTGATCTAGTATACCTCCACCCATTACCCAATACACCTTACTTAGCATACCCTTTCTAATTATTCCTGATTTTTTTTTCAAATTCATTTGATTTTTCGTCTTACTAGCTATTAGGATCTTCTCATGAGGAATTCAAAGTCTTCATGACATTCAAGGGTTTTGGAAGGTATGCAAGATATTATTTAAGTATTTTGATCGTTTCAACCAAAGTATAGCACTATAATTTCTTTTAGCGTTTTTGTGACCTAAAGCGATAATTGGTAACTTGTGCGGGATTGAGTAACTTGTACGGGGAATGGCGATCTACAGAGGGATTTGGTAACGGTATAACGGGATTTGGTAGCAAAGCGAGATTATGTAGCTTCCTGGAAATGCTAACTTTTATTTTCAATTGAAGCCTTTCCAAAAGCGGAATGATAGAGGAAGGAGTTGATGTTAAGGAAGAATTAGGGGTATTCATATGAAGAATTCCTATTTCTATCAACAAATGTAAAAAGAAATCCAGATTCCATTTTTTTCCATATCAAAGATCATTTATGAAAGAAAACACATCTAAGATCATTGCTTTACTGTCAAACTTTCGCTGAAGTTTGATTATCAAATTTTACCTATTTATACATGAGAAGTCAACGGTACAGAAAAACTAAGTGTTTGCTTGTTAAAAGTAAAATCAAACTTGATAAAACAATTTCGATAATGAAATGATGATTTAACGTTAATGGACAGTCATATAATGTGAATAAATACAAGAAACATATAACTACAAATAATCAAGGCTTTGAATAATCTCACAAGACTAAAATTTTGAATTAAAAATCTGAGTAACATAGACTAAGTTTCAAATAAAGTCTTAACCGGTGTACGATAGTACCATAGTAAACGTAATCACGTACAGACTACTTATGAACTATATAGTTAACTATTATAGTTTGCTATAGCAACCTATTGTTAAATATAGTCAACATTTCTAAGCGTGACTTCAACTTCAAGAAATTCACTTTCTAAACAATGTTCTTACTCTGTCAATTATTTTCTTTTGGTACTCTGATCCTAATTTATTTTGCATATTTAGCAAGAACAGCCTTCCCTCCTGTGATTCTTGGAGATGGCTAATCACTGCCAGTTTTGTAATGCCTTTTGTTACGTCCAATCCGCTCAGCAGGACTACTAGAGTTCTCACCTCTATCTCACTAAATGATCTCCTTCTATGTGGCTACAATACATTTAAAATCAAGTAAGGTATGTTTATAAAAACTAAGATAATGAATAATTAAGCAAATGAAATATTAGAAGTACCAGATAACTTACCCCTGACGGCAACTGTGGAAAACCTTCGGGTGTTTGTGTCTTTTTCTATTCAAAACACACTATGTTTAAATATCGTCCGATTCATTTTTTTAAAATACAATTTCATAATTTTAAAAGTTTTATGATGAAGAGACTTAAGTATTTGATGATCATAGAATTTTTTTTTTATAAGCTACGAGCTTCAGTACATCTATTTTAAATTTTGATTTTCGGTATAATAGATATGTATATAATAAACAAAATGGAAGAAGTAGCGTATAATGGAAGAAGTGGCGGAAATTTTGCTTCCAACAGTCATTTGCTTTTAAAATTACAATCATAACATTTACCTTTGGAGAGTCAGAATCAGGGGTAGGGTTAGGGTTTGAACTACCTTCCTCAGTACCTGTCTGCGATATCTAGAATATAAGAAAATATTTCACCGACATTTTAAAAAGAAAATAAAACATTTTCACCGAAGGAAAATGCCAAGAAATAAAGACAAGTGCATTAAGATATACCTCTTGAATGGACTTAAGTATTTGATGATCATAGAATTTTTTTTATAAGCTATGTGCTTCAGTATATCTATTTTAAATTCTGATTTTCGGTATAATAGATATGTATATAATAAAAAAAAATGGAAGAAGTAGCGTATAATAGAAGAAGTGGCGGAAATTTTGCTTCCAACAGTCATTTGCTTTTAAAATTACATGTACAATCATAACATTTACCTTTTTAGAGTCAGAATCAGGGGTAGGGTTAGGGTTTGAACTACCTTCCTCAGTACCTGTCTGCGATATCTAGAATATAAGAAAATATTTCGCCGACATTTTAAAAAGAAAATAAAACATTTTCACCGAAGGTAAATGCCAAGAAATAAAGACAAGTGCATTAAGATATACCTCTTGAATGGAGCTTGTCTGTGCAATCTGTTTGGTAGTTCTTGATGCCTAAATAAAAGAAAACAGGATTTCTGAGCATCCTTAACTGTACAAATTTGAAGCTTTGAACGTTGAAATCAATATAGAAACGTACTTCACTTTCCCCTTCCATGACAGCCGTTATGAGCCTGGACACGGGCACCGCCATCTTTGATTTGTCTGACATGTGATTATATCTGTCGGCCGTGGAAGGCTCATGGGACATGTGCCTAGCTAGCACATCCCTTGAAGTGGGTACAGCCCTTCTCACTTCGGTGACAACGGATTTTCTGAGCCTAGTTGTAGAAATCGGTTTGGTTGAACCGAACATTGTATTCCACAACCTGCCGAGACCTTTGTTTAAGGCTGAATTGTCGAGTGGCTGTGGAGGTTTTCCCCCCGTGGGCCATTTAATGAAAATCGAATCCGACATCTTGAAGACGAAGTTCGGCAATCTCCTTGCGAGGTGGATATATTTTTGCACAAAGAGCCAGAGCTCGGGTGATAAGCTGATCATCGCCGGACCTTTGAAGTCCGTCTTATGCTTCGTTACCTGTAATTTAAAGGTTCCTTTAAAAATTGTCCTTGGCAGAATTTTCACCAAATAGGAATTTACATTGTTACTCATGTCAGCATTTCTTCACAAGACTTTTTTTTTTTTTTACAAGAACTCATTTCTTTGATTGAGAGTGTGTATGAGTGAATGTGCTTAAGAGTATGTTTGATTATGTGTATGAGTGCAACTTTGGATGCAAGCGTGTGTGTGGATAACTCACAGTCAGCGTGACATATCCCTCCTCTCTTAGCTGTCGTTTTTTAATAACGTCGTGCGTTATCGAAAGCAAGGCTCCTGCCCTCTGGCCATTTGCTATAAGGATCCGGAAAATCACGTAGTCCCGAACCTTGATAAATAACTCCATTGTACAATTGATATGTGAGGCTTGGCGAATCTCGTCCTCTACAGACGCCACTAAGTCAGATTTTAAAAACTGATTGATTTCTTCCGGACTTATCAAATTGCCTGTTAAAAGAAACTTGATTAAGTATATATTTATATGTCACTTATGAACCTACTTTCTTATGTATGCTTTTCAATGATTTTCCAAGAAACACAAACCTAACGCATCTGCCTCCACTTCTGTTCTTCTCTGCGCAATTTTTTTGCGCAAGCTCTTCCTGGCATCTTTCAACATCTGTATCATTCGATGGAGGTGCTCTTGCTTCTTTCCAGTTGGCAGGTCTGCCTTAACACAAAATGCTAAGAAGTCCCCCAAGCTTCTCATGTAAGCTTTCACAGTGCTCGCCTGCCACTGCTCCATGGCTGTGTTGAACCAAACCTCGAAGATTTTTTCCTCATCTACAAGATCCCCCACAAAGAATGTAGGGGTCTTCCGCACCACCTTCCAGATATTAAAAATATGGGTAACGATTTGGTGCGCCGTTTTTTCATCTTGAAGCGACAATGGGCCCTTCAGGGTCGCTTTAAAACGGGCCAGGATTGGAACTTGAATTAAAAAAAACTTTATTCATATCTCTGATAGCAAAAAAAATATTGAATACATCATTCCATTTTAGCAACTTACTACATACCGGAAGCATAAAAAAGAAAGTATTAAATTCAATGAGATGGACAGACCAAATAAAGATAAATAGAAATGATTTCAAAATTCTAGAGCATTGGCTTACCGTCGGTACATGATTGGTATTTCTCTCCTGGGTCTGGGCGAGGCCAGTAGAGGATCGTGTCGTCAGAGGACCTAAAAGAAATGAAAAGTCTCTGTTACATCATGTGACATTACGAAAGAAAAAAGAAAGGCAATGTAGGAAGTGAATCAAAACTGAAATTTTTTCTCTGATGGTTTGAGAATATTTCTAAATATTTATCTGATGTAACAATCAAATTCTATCACATTCCTTTATTCAAGAAAAATGAAGATACCAACCTACTGCTAGGAACTTCTTCCACTGTTTCCACACTCTTCCTATAAATAGCATAAAAATTTATTATCAAGAACAAACAAGTGATTCATTTGTCAAAATCATTTTCATTGTTAATATCTGAGAAGTATTGCAAATGTGAATATACTCACCCATAAATACAAGCTTCTCTAACTGTTTCCATTCTTCTGATTTCCTGATCTTCTCTACCAAAATGTCACAAAACACTTCAGCAAATTTTAAAAAAATATATTCAGAATAAGCTTTAATCAATTCTGCTTCAGACCGTTCTTTTCATCATCACTATATCCCCTATTAACCCTGACCTAGCATACCCAGACACCTAACCACTGCTGTTTTCCTAGTGTACCCTGAACAATTTTAAATTTACATAGTACACCCATTACTCCTAATCCTGATCAAATATAACCGAACTCTTTTCCAATTAGTCTCACCTTATATACCTCTACGCATTACCCATTAAACCCTTCCTCATACTCACTATTCTTTTTTCAAATTCAATTGATTTTCGTCCTACCAGTTAGAAGGTCTTTTTCATCGAGAATTCATAGTAAGATTATTACCATTTGGCATTAATTTACGAATTTTATTTGAAACTCCAACGAAAATCCTGAAATAGTTTCCAACGGTATTTGGTAACTCCAAGTGCGGGAAATGGTAACATAAACTCATTGAACGCATTTCTAATGGGTATGCCAAATGGATCAAGGGATTATAGCGTCAATGGGTTCATTATATTTAACATGCAGGGAGATGATACCCTTTGCTTCAATAGTTTACCAAATCAAAGCAAATGAGTGATTTGGTAACTCAGAGCGTTATTTGGTAACCTAAAGCGATAATTGGTAACTTGTGCGGGATTGAGTAACTTGTGCGGGAAATGGTAACCTAGAGTGGGATTTGGTAACGATATAGCGGGAATTGGTAACAAAGCCGTATTGGGTAACGTGCGAGAAACGGTAATCTGATTGCATTTCAATATTTTCTATGGGGCAAAGGAAAGAAAAAGAGTATTAGAATGTCCACTTGGTTGTTATGTGTTCTGTGGGATTGGATAAAAGGGTGGGAAATAGTAACCAAGAGTTTGTGCATTAAATGGTTACTAAAATAACAATA
Organism: Saccostrea echinata; assembly: GCF_033153115.1. Classification (NCBI taxonomy): domain Eukaryota; kingdom Metazoa; phylum Mollusca; class Bivalvia; order Ostreida; family Ostreidae; genus Saccostrea; species Saccostrea echinata. The sequence continues at coordinate 69,603,983 of NW_026889803.1, forward strand.
TTCGCTCAGATGCCTCTTAGATTATTAAATGGAATTGCCGAAGCTGAGTGACTAAGATAAGAATAAAACTACGGATTATTTTAACCCTAATCCTTACTTATCTGTACAAAATCCTTGCTTATTTGAAAAATGCTTAATTTTTATGAGCAAAGAATTCCTGCTTTTATTCAATTTTACCCTTAATGTTTAAGAAAGGAATGCTTATTTTTACTGTGATCAATGAATTCCTGCAGTTACTGAATTAGTCTAACCTTTATCTTTAAGAACAAAAGAAACGTTTGTGTGATATTCAGATGCTTAATTCTTCCACAAATGTGATTCAGAATGGTGCTGTATCATCACTATATCACTTGATAGCCCTTTGTGAAACCTTGCAACGTGCAGCTGTCCCCATCCAAGTACTGATCATGCTTGACGTTGCTTAACCTGCATCATCAAGACGAGGGACATGTCGCATAGCCAAAAATGCTATCTTACTTGTAAATCAGTATAAGTTCCTTTTCTATTTTCAGTTATTTTTTTTGGTTTCATTATTTTTTATTGGTCAAATGACATACACTTAAACAATTACAATGTGGTTTATGATACACACTGAATTAAAAAATACTAATGGGAAAAGTTTAAATTTTAATTTTCTCGAAGTAACCTGATACGAACCGGTCCATCTCAGATGGTACTTTCCCTACAAACAGTTCAAATGATTATTCAGCTCTAGTGCAAATAAAATCAAATTAAAGTCATACAAGTATGCTTGTGCTCACAAACCTTTCATCATCACTTGGGTCTGTAAGGTTCTCCAGGTGTAGAGAAGGTACACATTCATCACTACAAAATGAAGAAATATGGATAATTGAAGAAATATATTTCTATACGATTGAATTAATGCTTCAAAATTCAACCTACGTCGTAAAGTTGTCCACAACTTTGGGACTACGGAAGCGGAGGTCCTCAATGCGTTCTCTTTTGGAGATGTGGTGCGTCCTCCTCAGATGGTCCCCAAAGCGTGCAATGGCCTTGTTGCACAAAATACATTGGCGAACAATGTAACGCCCTTGCCTCACCGGTTTTTCAAACACCTCCTGCTTATGGACCTGCCTAATATGCCGCCGCATATGGACAACTCTCTTCCCACACTGTAAACAAGCATGTTTTTGTCGGAGTCTTTTTACAGTTTTCTTTTCCTCAACAGTCTTTCGGGTTGACGGTTTTTTCTTTTTACCTTTTCTGAACTTTGAAATTTCCTCCATGGAAAATAAACTCTCTGAATCCTTTTCTGTGATTGCTTCGTTCAACATTCTCCTAAGCTCTCCTTCCCTGGAGGAAATCTGAGAGCCTGTAGTCTCAAATCTTCTATCTTTGGGGAGCGACACAGACGTTGAAACTCTGTCCAACTTGTGTGACCCACGCGCCATTTGGGACTGATGCTCCAACCACTTCCGTAGGCTATCCTCCTTCCACTGTTTCACAGACGATTCATCGTTGGTATCATCTGGGAAAATATCCAAAAAATATGACTGTTATTTAGGAAAAACATTGTTAAAAAATAAGTTCATTTTTTTCTTCAGCATGATTTTATCCTTAAAAGATCACAGTTAGCAAACTTATATTCTTGTTTCCCTTAGATATATCAACTGCAAATTATAGAATATCTCCGATATTATTAGATATTATAGAATATCTAGGTCAGATTCATTACCAGAGAAACAAAGATCTTTATTTCCCTGGGACTCCGCCACATCAGCTTCCATCTCTACTAAAAGGAATCACAAAATGCTCCAGTTATTACAAAATGCAACTCGATAAGATGATATGAAGGAGAAATAAATGATATATTATAAATATTAAATATCATAAAATTAAAAAAAAATCAATATATATTTGGTGTCTATTATCGATAGGAGAAGAAGCTGAATTAACTCCTACCTGGCACTTCTGGAATAAACCCTCCAGATCCTTTAGAACAAAAGATATATAAAAAATGATTAGATCTCTATCTCTTCTACACACACACCCTTACAGAGAGAGAGAGAGAGAGAGAGAGAGAGAGAGAGAGAGTGGGGGAGGGAGGGATAGTATATTAATATATTAGATATATCTTTGTTTCTTTGAAAGTTAAAAGCACTCTATGTGCACGTAAAGATGAAAGCACATGCTTTATTTCAAGCAAACGAAAGGTGGATTGTTTATTACCTTGCTCCGATGTCATTTCATGAGAGCTATCCCTAATTTCTGAAATGAAAGGTATTATACAGTATAGCACAGATACAGCTTGTAATCAATCACGCTTACAGTAAAATGATTTTTATGTACTTCAAAAACGCATTATGCATAGAGTAGGCATAACGAATTAGTTGATATATTTGTGAGTGCTCTTGTGTGTCTTACTGATGTCAACGGGGGGGATGGCCAAGCCGACAGGAATGGCAACCAGCTGACCTGGGCCAATTACTGGAAAAGAACAAAATGATGTAGATTTAAAATTTCAAATATTTCGTGCCATCTGCTTTTTTTTTATTGAATCCGCAAACACATTTACACTTTTAATGTTTGCTAACAAAATGTTAGATATCTTAATTAATCCTCTTTCCCTTTCTTGATTAACTTTATATGCGATTTGATGTAAGAAAATACAAATGACTACATGTAATACCTGCATCGGAAGGGAGAGACTCTATACCTTTTTCCTCACTCATACCAATTCCTTAAAAAAGAAACTATTCCTTACTAATAAAAATTTTAATATCTAGTTTTATTTGTGTTTGAGTGCGATATTCTTATATTGATTGAGGAGAATTTGCAACACATTCCTCTACATTAATCAAACAACTATTTTTTATCTCTATTCATTTATAAAGAACAAAAAGAAAACAAATAAGAATAAATAATAACTTGTGCGGGAAATACTTACCTTGACCGGACTTGGGAATTGGTGTAGTGGGATTTTGTAACAAAACTTGTGCGAGAAATGGTAACCTATAGTGGGGTTTTGGACGTGCAGAAGAGTTCAAAACACAAAAGAGCTCCAAACACAGAAGAGTTCCAAACACAAAAGAGCGGGATTTGGTAAGGGTATAGCGGGATTGGGTAGCTTGTGCGGGAAATGGTAACCTATAGTGGGGTTTTGGACGCGCAGAAGAGTTCCAAACACAAAAGAGTTTCAAACACAGAAGAGTTCCAAACACAAAAGAGCTCCAAACACAGAAGAGTACCAAACACAAAAGAGTTCCAAACTCAGAAAAGTTCCAAACACAGAAGAGTTCCACTAAAAACGGATTTTTTTTTCCGGAATATTGCATTCCGGAAAAAAAATTCCGGTTTCAGGGATTTTTGCTAACAACTTCACTTTATTTTAGATGTTCATTAAATATTTTCGTTAAACTGTCTTCTTTTATTCTTTGAATAACTGTTTAAAACTTAAATAGAGAATATATCCAATGCATAATGATACATAAAGAAAAGATATTGAACAATTTTGAATCATTTTAAATTAGTTAAAATGTATTGCTGAATAACGTAAAAAAGTCAAATGAACCAAAGTGACATAATTGGTAACATTTTAAATCTGGCTATTTTGCATTACATATGTTTCTGAAATTCTCTGCCCCTTTATGAAAATGAGAGAATTCTAATTTTCTCAAATTATCTCCGGTATCTGATTTCTTTGCATTTCAAATTGGGATCTTATACAATATTTTACCGAGAGATATGTATAAAATTCAAATTACTTTTTACAATACGTTAATTAAACTTGCTCTCTCCATAGACTTCAATGTAATGTCAAATTGCAATTTATCAGACAATAATCAAACTTTGTAAATGTCTATGATAGATCATTTTTATTTGATAATATCTTCTAAATGATACCGTTAACATAAAAAACTGCACTAATCATTTATAAGGCAAAACTATTTTAAGTTTATGGTCATGCTTTACACTCTTTTTCATTCTCACAAAGAGGTACCTCGCAATTTGCTGGGGTACCTCCTAATTTATTACATGCTCTCCGGGACTAAGGCGCTAATTGACGCCTTCGTTACCCCCAATCTTTATTTACATACACACATCACGCATATTCAATAATAACTAAATTTGAAATATTTTTTCCAATATGATCAGAAAATTTCTTTGAATTGCGAATATTAAAGAGAAATTCAGTTGTTGTACAGGACGACAATTAATACATCATTTCAATTATAGCTACTCTATTTTTTTGCCAACGCCAAAAATATGAACAACCAAAATTTATAAACCTTCAATGTTTTATAGTGATTAACTTGCTTACAACAAGAAATTCCTGTTCATATTGGTTTAAGTTTTACAGAATTATCAAATTACAATTATAAAAATTTAATTAAATAAAATTCTGTTTAATAGCAGTTGTTTTTTTTTTTTTTTTTTGCGTAATTAACACATTCTTAAACTTGGCAGTTTTTCTCATCTATATTATTCAGTCATGAAATAAAATGCAACCTTAACTTAAAAAAAGTAAACGTACTGTTAAATCACTAATTGTCGTGGGTTTAATTATCGTTATTTTCTTTGCATGTCTAGACCCAAGAAATTTATGTCATCTACGAAATGAAAAAAAAGTTGAAGTTTAAGTAATTCTTTCTCATTGAACCATGAAATGAAAACCCGAAGAACAAATACAATTTGACATCACGAAAATATGTGATTTTGCAGTATACATATCAAAAGAAATTTTCCGTCGAAGAAACTGTTTCAAAATATAAATTCTAAAATATTCTCCCAAAAAATAAATTGCCTACCTTTTAGCGTTCTCTTCCCTAGTAAATTTTTCCGTCCGCACTCTGCAGTGTTAGGGACACTGTGTGCTTACACTGTTCTATGTGACGACCTAAAGATCCCACGCTAACCCCGCAGCTGACGTCATCATATACACAAAGTCAGCGCGAACTCTGAGTGATCTTAGACGCGCAGAAGAGTTCCAAACACAAAAGAGCTCCAAACACAGAAGAGTTCCAAACACAAAAGAGCGGGATTTGGTAAGGGTATAGCGGGATTGGGTAACTTGTGCGGGAAATGGTAATCTATAGTGGGGTTTTGGACGCGCAGAAGAGTTCCAAACACAAAAGAGCTCCAAACACAGAAGAGTTCCAAACACAAAAGAGCTCCAAACACAGAAGAGTTCCAAACACAAAAGAGTTCCAAACACAGAAGAGTTCCAAACACAGAAGAGTTCCACTAAAAACGGATATTGAATTCCGGAAAAAAATTCCGGTTTCAGGGATTTTTGCTAACAACTTCACTTTATTTTAGATGTTCATTAAATATTTTCGTTAAACTGTCTTCTTTTATTCTTTGAATTACTGTTTAAAACTTAAATAGAGAATGTATCCAATGTATAATAATACATAAGGAAAGGATATTGAACAATTTTGAATCATTTTAAATTAGTTAAAATGTATTGCTGAATAACGTAAAAAGTCAAATGAACCAAAGTGACATAAGTGGTATCATTTTAAATCTGACTATTTTGCATTATATATGTTTTTGAAATTCTCTGCCCCTTTATGAAAATGAGAGAATTCTAATTTTCTCAAATTATCTCCGGTATCTGATTTCTTTGCATTTCAAATTGGGATCTTATACAATATTTTACCGAGAGATATGTATAAAATTCAAATTACTTTTTACAATATGTTAATTAAACTTGCTCTCTCCATAGACTTCAATGTAATGTCAAATTGCAATTTATCAGACAATAATCAAACTTTGTAAATGTCTATGATAGATCATTTTTATTTGATAATATCTTCTAAATGTTACCGTAAACATAAAAAACTGCACTAATCATTTATAAGGCAAAACTATTTTAAGTTTATCGTCATGCTTTACACTCTTTTTCATTCTCACAAAGAGATACCTCGCAATTTGCTGGGGTACCTCCTAATTTATTGCATGCTCTCCGGGACTTAGGCGCTAAATGACGCCTTCGTTACCCCCAATCTTTATTTACATACACACATCACGCATATTCAATAATAACTAAATTTGAAATATTTTTTTCCAATATGAACAGAAAATTTCTTTGAATTGCGAATGTTAAAGAGAAATTCAATTGTTATAAAGGACAATAATTAATACATCATTTCAATTATAGCTACTCTATTTTTTTGCCAACGCCAAAAAAATGAACAACCAAAATTTATAAACCTTCAATGTTTTATTGTGACTAACTTGCTTACAACAAGAAATTCCTGCTCATATTGGTTTAAGTTTTACAGAATTATCAAATTAAAATTATAAAAATTTAATTAAGTAAAATTCTGTTTAATAACAGTTGTTTTTTGCGTAATTAACGCATTCTTAAACTTGGCAGTTTTTCTCATCTATATTATTCAGTCATGAAATAAAATGCAACCTTAACTTAAAAGAAGTAAACGTACTGTTAAATCACTAATTTTCGTGTCATCTACGAAATGAAAAAAGTTGAAGTTTAAGTAATTCTTTCTCATTGAACCATGAAATGAAAACCCGAAGAACAAATACAATTTGACATCACGAAAATATGTGATTTTGCAGTATACATATCAAAAAAATTTTCCGTCGAAGAAACTGTTTCAAAATATAAATTCTAAAATATTCTCCCAAAAAATAAATTGCCTACCTTTTAGCGTTCTCTTTCCTAGTAAATTTTTCCGTCCGCACTCTGCAGTGTTAGGGACACTGTGTGCTTACACTGTTCTATGTGACGACCTAAAGATCCCACGCTAACCCCGCAGCTGGCGTCATCATATACACAAAGTCAGGGCGCGCTCTTTGTGATCTTGGACGCGCAGAAGAGTTCCAAACACAAAAGAGCGGGATTTGGTAAGGGTATAGCGGGATTAGGTAACTTGTGCGGGAAATGGTAACCTATAGTGGGGTTTTGGACGCGCAGAAGAGTTCCAAACACAAAAGAGCTCCTAACACAGAAGAGTTCCAAACACAAAAGAGCTCCAAACACAGAAGAATTCCAAACACAAAAGAGCTCCAAACTCAGAAAAGTTCCAAACACAGAAGAGTTCCAAACACAGAAGAGTTCCACTAAAAACGGAATTTTTTTTCCGGAATATTGCATTCCGGAAAAAAATTTCCGTTTTCAGGGATTTTTGCTATCAGACTTTACTTTATTTTAGATGTTCATTAAATATTTTCGTTAAACTGTCTTCTTTTATTCTTTGAATCACTTTTTAAAACTTAAATAGAGAATGTATCCAATGTATAATGATGCATAAGGAAAGGATATTGAACAATTTTGAATCATTTTAAATTAGTTAAAATGTATTGCTGAATAACGTAAAAAGTCAAATGAACCAAAGTGACATAATTGGTAACCTAACCCTAACCTTAACAGACATGGCTGAGATATATAAGAGATTTTGAAATACTTACAATAAGGTAGCTTCTCTGGCTGTGAGGTATGTATCACGCTTTGCATGACGCAAGTTAAGCGACGTCTAGCGTGACGTACTATTGGGTGGGTGACCACTGCACGTTGATGGCTACCAGTCGATATAATGATGAAGAAAGTAGCGGTCTGAAACAAGGGTGATGAAGGCTTACTCTTCTGAATATTGACATTTTTTTTTCTTTCCTTAAGGAGTATATGACCATAAAAAGCAATCAAGTTCTAACTCAGTAATTGATTTGATATAATTCGTAGTGTTTACATACAGGAAGTGACAATATTACATACTCTAATATGTCTATATTTTGAACTTATAATATCAAGAAGTTAATATAACCCCTAATCCTGATCTAATATACTCTGACTCATTTCTCATTAAGCTGATCTAGTAAACCTCCACCCATTACCCAAGACACCTTACTTAGCATACCCTTTCTAATTATTCCTGATTTTTTTTTTTTCAAGTTCATTTCATTTTTCGTCTTACTAGCTATTAGGATCTTCTCATGAGGAATTCAAAGTCTTCATGACATTCAAGGGTTTTGGAAGGTATGCAAGATATTATTTAAGTATTTTGATCGTTTCAACCAAAGTATAGAACTATAATTTCTTTTAGCGTTTTATTAAATGTGTTTTAATGAAGACGTCCTTACGCTATTTGGTAACATTGAAAAAAAGACTAAGCCTAAGAGAAAAAAAAAGTTTTTTGGGGTCGTGTTTTCTATACGATTTGGGTCATTTCCTATCTAAAAAAATGGGTCAAACTTTGATTATTTTGTATTTTGTAATTTGAAACTGTTTCCAACGGTATTTGGTAACGTGAAGTGCGGGAAATGGTAACGTAAGCTCATTGAAACCATTTCTAATTGGCATAACAAATGCATAAGAGAATTATTTGGTCAATGGGTTCGTAATTTTTCACATGCAGGAAGATGACACCCTTGGCTTCAATAGTTTTTGAAAACAAAGCAAATGAGTGATTTGGTAACTTAGAGCGTTATTTTGTAACCTAAAGCGATAATTGGTAACTTGTGCGGGATTGAGTAACTTGTGCGGGAAATGGTAACCTAGAGCGGGATTTGGTAACGGTATAGCGATAATTGGTAACTTGTGCGGGATTGGGTAACTTGTGCGGGAAATGGTAACCTTTTTTCAATTGAAGCCTTTCTAAAGGGCAGGAGAATTAAAGAAGAGCAACAAGTGTTCAAAAAGTTACAAGTTTATCACATTCTGAAAGATGACACTCTAGGCTTCTGTAGTTAAAGAGAACAAAGCAAAAGCGTGATTTGGTAACTTAGAGCGGGATTTGGTAACGGTATAGCGGGATTTGGTAACAAAGCGGGATTGGGTAACTTGTGCGGGCGAAGCTAAACGCCGAAAAATTCGGGAACACGACTGAAGACTTTTTGGGAGGGAGAGACCCTCATTTGCTGACCAATCAGAGCTTAGCCCGCTTCGAGATGTCAAAGTCTAATTACAACTTATTTTCTATTAAAATAAATAAAATTATATATTTTTTAAAAATATTTATTTCAATGGTATTTAATAGTTACCATTCATAAAATAACAAGAAGTAACTCAAAAGACTTAGAAATAATTATTTTATATGTATAACCTGTAGTGAGCCCCAGAAATTGTTCTACAACATTCCCATGACGTCATACTTCCGAAAGTAGTCCCGGCAGACATGCGCAGTGAACCTGTGATGTCATATCCAGCAACAACTACGTCATCAATTCAAAACAACGCCATTTTTCAACGGTAAGGTTGTGTTTATGAACGAGACAGATTTTCTAGGTAATTTACAGTTTATAGGCGATCAGAACGCTGAGATTTTTTCTACTGCGTTGACTTTAAAGAGAATACTGTTGTTAGCGTTAATTTTTTTGTTGTTGTACAGTCATCGGGAGTTTTGAGTGAGTAGACGTACAAAAGATTTTAGCCTTGGTAAAGCAGCTGGGCGAGGAAAACTAAGGTAAGTCTGCATTTATTATCTGTTCATAGAATTGTAAAACTTAATTCATTAAAAAAAAGTTTAAATATCATTTTGTCTTAAGACAAGTTATTGCATCAGATTTATTATTTATCGGAACTCTTCTCTGTTTTGGACGCGCAGAAGAGTTCCAAACACAAAAGAGCTCCAAACACAGAAGAGTTCCAAACACAAAAGAGCTCCAAACACAGAAGAGTTCCAAACACAAAAGAGCTCCAAACTCAGAATAGTTCCAAACACAGAAGAGTTCCACTAAAAACGGAATTTTTTTCCCCGGAATATTGCATTCCGGAAAAAAATTTCCGGTTTCAGGGATTTTTTTCCCGGAAAACTATGAAATTGTTTTTTCCAGAATACTATTATTCTTTTTCCGGAATACTTTTTAAATGATTGCAAAAATTTTGCAGCTCAACTAAGCAGTCCAATCTGGCACAACTTTGCAAACCTGAAGCTGCAGGACCAACTTGGGGAGATTCTGTACCAGATTATCCAGGTTATTCTCACACAGCTCACACAGGTGAGGGGTTAAATATCTCTTGCAATTCACAGCATTTACGGTTTTCTCTATATCCCTTTCCCCCTGACTGTTTTCTTTGGGGATTGAATCTGTCTGATATTAGTGTGTCATAACATACGGTAAAATTCTCCATTCATTGCGTATACACTTCCCATCCACCTCTTGTACCTCCTTCTCCTCCCTGTGTGCATTTCCCTCCCAATTCTTTTTCATTTTAAGATTGGCTCTAGCTGGGTAATGGTCCCCTCTACTTACTCTGGTCTGATTCATGCAATGCAGGTTATAGTGAGGGTTTTATGATGGTGCTAGTGTTCATGTTCATAAAAAAAAACCCACAAACTTAACGCATCTGCCTCCACTTCTGGTTTTCGCTGTGCAATTTTTTTTGCGCAAGCTCTTCCTTGCATCTTTTCGCAACTGCATCATTCAATGGAGGTGCTCTTGCTTTCTTCCAGTTGGGAGGTCTGCCTTCACGCAAAATGCTAAAAAGTCTCCCAAGCTTGTCATATAAGCTTTCACAATGCTAGCCTGCCACTGCTCCATGGCCATGTTGAAGAATCCCCGAAGATTTTTTCTTCATCTAAAAGATCCCCGACAAAGAATGCATTGGTGTTCCGCACCACTTTCCAGATCTTCATCTCCAGTTGATTTCTTCAATCTTTTAAGCAATGGTGGTCTCTCCATTTCCTCCTTCCTCCTACGTGTAGTTTGCCTGGTTGGTGTGTTCCACTCGCAAAATATTTTGTTGTTTGCTTTAGTCTTGTTGCAGTCCTCCGTCTTCTGTGTTTACAAGGATATTTAACCCCTCATCTCTTTTACAGGTTGCGCGCTAGAAGTAGAAGACGTACTGCAGATTCCCGTCACATTGCTGTTCACGGCTTCTTAGAAGAAAATTTAAAGGCTCCAGATACTTAACGTCTATGATGAATTCTCGAATTTTATTTAATACTTCAACGAAAATCCTGAAATAGTTTCCAACGGTATTTGGTAACGTGAAGTGCGGGAAATGGTAACGTAAGCTCATTGAAACCATTTCTAATGGGCATAACAAATGCATAAGAGCATTACTTGGTCAATGGGTTCGTAATTTTTCACATGCAGGAAGATGACACCCTTGGCTTCAATAGTTTTTGAAAACAAAGCAAATGAGTGATTTGGTAACTTAGAGCGTTATTTTGTAACCTAAAGCGATAATTGGTAACTTGTGCGGGATTGAGTAACTTGTGCGGGAAATGGTAACCTAGAGCGGGATTTGGTAACGGTATAGCGATAATTGGTAACTTGTGCGGGATTGGGTAACTTGTGCGGGAAATGGTAACCTTTTTTCAATTGAAGCCTTTCTAAAGGGCAGGAGAATTAAAGAAGAGCAACAAGTGTTCAAAAAGTTGCAAGTTTATCACATTCTGAAAGATGACACTCTAGGCTTCTGTAGTTAAAGAGAACAAAGCAAAAGCGTGATTTGGTAACGGTATAGCGGGATTTGGTAACAAAGCGGGATTGGGTAACCGAAAAGTTGCAAGATTATCACATTCTGAAAGATGACACTCTAGGTTTTTGTAGTTGAAGAGAACAAAGCAAAGCGTGATGATCCACTCTACTACACCGACACGGATTTCCCTTGGACCGAGGAAGAATACGCCAATCTCTTCCAAAGTGATAGTGAGGAAGAGGAATTCCAAGGATTTGAGGAGGAAGACGTCAACTGGAACATTCATGGTCGCCAGTTAATAAGTGTCAATGTAGTTAACAATCAGTGCTGTGACGTGCTAAATGACAATTTAATATTTATTTTTTAAGTTGAATGTGCTAGTTAATGTGCTTGATTGTACCTATGTGCTTGTGATTTAACTATAGTATTGTTAATAAAGTTCTTTAAAAAAAATTGTTGCTTTCATTACATGTGTTCAGGTGATAATTGTTAAAAAAACAATGGCCACCCTAGCAAAAAAATACTGTAGTAAACTATAGTTAACTATAGTGTACTATAGTTAATTATAGTATCAAGGAAAAAAATTTGGAACTTTGATTAACAATAGTAAAAACTTTGGAACTTTGATTTACTATAGTGAAAACTTTGGAACTTTGATTTACTATAGTGAAAACTTTGGAACTTTGATTTACTATAGTAAAAACTTTGGAACTTTGATTTACTATGGAACTTTGATTAACTATAGTAAAAACTTTGGAACTTTGATTTACTTTTTTGAAAACTTTGGAACTTTGATTTACTATAGTAAAAACTTTGGAACTTTGATTTACTATAGTGAAAACTTTGGAACTTTGATTTACTGTAGTGAAAACTTTGGAACTTTGATTTACTATAGTAAAAACTTTGGAACTTTGATTTACTGTAGTGAAAACTTTGAAACTTTGATTTTCTATAGCAAAAACTTTGATACTTGTATTTACTATAGTACAACCCGTGGAATTATGTTTTTGATTCCCATTCTTGACATTTTATGATATTCATAAAAGCTTCAGTGAACTTTTAATAAACCGGGCCCCTCCCCTAAAAAATTAATGTACAAGAAATGAATTTTAATGTAAGGTTGTCTCTGCGCCGATAGATGCAGATATCGTGTAAAAAAAAAAATTAATGGAGAAAAGAAAATAATATACTATAAAATAAAATTTGCGTCATTTAAAACCAAAATACCTGCGCCATCAATTTCAGTAAACATGTATTTTTTTTCAATTTATAAATGTGAATATTGCATTTAAATTAATTAATCTGTAATTTTAATTTAAGATGTACAACAATTCCCAGTCCCCACCAAACCCCACTTCCACCCCTTAAAAAACGGCAAAATAAGCAAAAAATTATAAAAAATACTTTAATAAAATAAAATTATATTGAAAACTTTGAAACTTTAATTAACTATAGTAAAAACTTTGAAACTTTGATTAACTTTAATAAAAACTTTGGGACTTTGATTTACTATAGTGAAAACTTTGGAACTTTGATTTACTATAGTAAAAACTTTGGAACTTTGATTTAGTAAAGTGAAAACTTTAGAACTTTGATTAACTATAGTAAAAACTTTGGAACTTTGATTTACTATAGTGAAAACTTTAGAGCTTTGATTTACTATAGTAAAAACTTTGGAACTTTGATTTACTATTGTGAAAAATTTGGAACTTTGATTTACTACAGTGAAAACTTTGGAACTTTGATTTACTATAGTAAAAACTTTGGAACTTTGATATAGTATAGTTAACTATAGTAAACTATAGTTAACTATAGTTTACTATAGTATTTTTTTGTTAGGGCATAGCCTACGTGACAATTTAGTGGTCTATGCTATATATAGCAATGACGCGACAATACAATGCCTAACGAATTGCACCTATAAATGCATATCTGAAATAAAAAAAAAAATAATATAATACAACATTAAAGATAATTCAGAATATATAACAAAGATTATAGGTGTTTAATCGTTTATTGGTATCATTTATGTTTTAAGCGACATGCAATTCGTGTGTACAATTGTAGATGATATAAGCGACAGCAGTTCAAAATGGCGGAATACACAGTGGAAATAAAAGAAAAACAAAGATCGTTTTTCATTATGATTTATTATTATGAAACAAATATCTTTCTTCCAACAGATAGGATAGATGTATACGACTACAACAGGTAGGACTGATGTATATGAATGTCTGAAATTAGAGTAATAGTAGTAAACTTAGACGTAACTTGTAACGAAGAGTAATCAATTGAAGAAAATGGTCATTGGCACTGTGAAAACGACCTGGAAAAAAAGGGGTTGAATTTTGTTCCTATGTATTGAGCGCACCCCTACTTTTGAACGATTTTCTGACGAAAAAAAGTGCGGCCAATACACGGGATTTTACGGTAACCATGCCAACTGGAATCCTCGAGAACAGAATAAAATTAACAGAATATAAATCAAGTATAATTGAAATCAAACCAGAAATCAAGGAGGAATAGTATTCGAAAGAGCTATTATAGTTACTATGACGAAGTAGAAACGATACACAGAATCATGTCTCATAGAATAAATTATTTCTGGAGCGACGTCGAAGTATATATACCCTTGCTATAAATAATCCACCGGGAAAAATTAAAAGAAACTGAAAGTCTTTTATTTCTTCGTAATATCTCCTTTATTTCTTCAAATTGGGCTGTTTACTTTCAATTATGTTAATTAATATGAACTGCGGGAATTGGTAACGCCGAGCGATATTTGGTAACCTAAGCGGGCGATAACTCGCATAGAATTTTAGGCAAATTATGGTCAAATTTTGAGCGGGATATGGTAACTACCCTAACCTATCTCGCTTCTGAGAAGAGTTATATGCATTTTAGTGGTGTGCATAGTAACAAGAAGGAATTTTCTATCAGGTGTGTTAAAAGAAACCTTCAATTCCGGAGAAAAATATGAAAAAATGATTTTAAAAGAATTTCAGGGGCAGATAATTTTGCGATATTTGGTAACTTTTTTTTTTTCAAACTCTTGTCAGGACAACATACGTAATACGTGGAATCTCTCCCTTAAAGGGATGATAGAGTCAGACAAACCCTATCTAACTTCTGAAAGAGGACCCAAAAAACTCATTGAAAAGGGTCGAAAAGTCATTTTAGACGAATACACGGGGAATAACTCTTATAAATTGTCTGCCCCTGCGTGATTTGGTAACTTCATGTTACCAATTAACGCACAAGTTACTATTTCCCGCTAGTAGCAATGAACGGGGAATAACTCTTATAAATTGTCTGCCCCTGCGTGATTTGGTAACTTCATGTTACCAATTAACGCACAAGTTACTATTTCCCGCTAGAACCAATGACCGCTGAAGTTACCAAATACCGCAATCTAGCGGCAAATGGTAACCTGTTTTTAAAGAGGACCAGGCAAATATATTAGAGTACGAGGGGCTGAAGGAGTTTAATTTACGTATATGACATGAAAATGGGGATGGAGATTGGAGTCTGTGAAGAGAAATCAGATAAGGTGTCAGCGGTAAATGGTAACTGGCCCTTAATAAAGACCTGAAGAGGTAATAGGGAGCTGGAGGGGCTCACATATATCAAAAGGGGCCTCATATAGTGTAGAAATATGATAAATTTCGTGAGAGCGTTATTTGGTAACATGAAGCGGTAAACGGTAACCAACAAACTCTTACGCGTGGCTTAAAAGGAACTTTTGGAGCACTGGAAGGTGAAAGGGGGTCATATAAAGGTACACAGCTAAAGATGATCATCAGAGAGTGCTTAATTCTTGAAATCAAAGCAAATGTGTGATTTGGTAACTTAGAGAGTGATTTGGTAACGTAAAGCGGGATTTGGTAGCAAATGCGTTATTTGGTAACAAAACGATAAATGGTAACTCAGAGCGGGATTTGGTAACTAACCCTAACCTATCTCCCGTTTGACTGGGTTTAAGGGCACTCGTTAACTACGTGGGGCTGGAGGGTCTTCATCTGTATCAGGTAGTTAAAAATGGGGTTCCAACGAGGGTCCTAAGTATGAATAATGTATGAATTATATGAGCAAGCGTTAAATGGTAACTTAGAGAGCGGGATTTGGTAACTACCCTAACCTATCTCCCGTTTGACTGGGTTTAAGGGCAATCGTTAACTACGTGGGGCTGGAGGGTTTTCATCTGTATCAGGTAGTTAAAAATGGGGTTCCAACGAGGGTCCTAAGTATGAATTATGTATGAATTATATGAGCAAGCGTGATTTGGTAACTTAGAGCGGGATTTGGTAACGTTATAGCGGTATTTTGTAACAAAACGTTATTTGGTAACTTAAGCGTGAAATGGTAACCTAGAGCGGGATTTGGTAACGTTATAGCGGTATTTTGTAACAAAACGTTATTTGGTAACTTAAGCGTGAAATGGTAACCTAGAGCGGGATTTGGTAACTACCCTAACCTATCTCCCGTTTGACTGGGTTTAAGGGCACTCGTTAACTACGTAGGGCTGGAGGGTCTTCATTTGTATAAGGTAGTTAAAAATGGTGTTCCAACGAGGGTCCTAAGTATAATTTATGTATGAATTATATGAGCAAGCGGTATTTGGTAACTTGCCCTAAACTATCACCTGTTTGAGTTGGTTTTAGTGGGTCTAATGATATGATAGGGGTGTGAGGGGCTGGAGGGGCTCAAACTTTATAGGGTATGTAAAAATGACGTTCTAAATAGTCTTAGAGATATGAAATATTAATGATAGCGTTATTTGGTAACCTGATCTCTTATAAAGGGCCTTGCGGGAGAACCCCAGAGGGTAGTGAGCTGGAGACTACTGAGCTCTATGGTGTCAAAAATTTTCAAGCTAAAACTTCAACAGAAACAAGCTTGAATGAATCAAAGTCGCTCGTGCGGTAATCGGTAACTAAGTTTTGGCTGAGTTACATTTTACCGCCAATGCCTTTAAGGGGATATCTCCGGACCCAGACGTGCAAATGAGATGGGGTCTTGTTTTCTTGGCAGGCCAACAAGTGCTCTTTTGAGTGGCATAAACAGTCAAAAATCTAAAATTTGAAGTTTAAAAAATTCCCCCACCCACCCCCAGCAGAAAACATGAAACAGATTGGGGGACCCTTTTGGGTCTCAATCTATCACCCCATGGCAAAACCGGCGCACAGAAAGTGTCCTATGACCTCAAACGTTGAGTTGAACCCGAAGGAGCCGTTTTGCTGACCCCTCCCACTTTAGACCCTAACCCTGACCCTTACAAATGCTTCCTCGGACTGCGGGTTTGTTTTAAAAAATTGTCCTTAGAAAGATCTTCCAGAAAATGTTGCGGAATTTGAAGAAAAAAGGTTCTTAGGGTAAGGAAAAAATTCTCAAAGATAAAGTAAATCGAGAAAAAACGCTTGAAGTTTGGCATTTTTGAAAAAAATGTTGCAATTGTTCGATTTTAAAATTTCTGCATTCCCATAATAGATATGTCCTTAAAGAAAAATTAGATTTTTTAATTAGGGCGGAAAACATCCCCTTTAGGGGCTTATTAATTTTTTGGGGAAAATGAATAAGGCAAAAATGTTAAATGTGCCCAATTTTCCTGACCTAGGGTAAGGTATTAGTTTTTGGTTTTGGACTTCGAAACTCAGAATATTGAAGGTTCTTGAAGGGTTCTAGAAGCCCTATTAAGGGGGATATCGAAATATTTGAGGAAGGTCCTCAACCTGATCCCTAAAGATGCCCAACTTCATGTTGTTAGAAAAAAATGTTAAGTTGGAATAAAAAAATCTTTAAAAGTAATATGTAGTTGATACGTCTTTGGAAAGCTTAAAAAAAAATCAAGGGCCCCTACTCTCTTCGTTAAGGGCCTAACCCTGGCCCTTAAAGTTTGTAGCGTTAATTGGCAACCTGTTAGGCAATTGGTAACTTATTTTGGGACCGGATATTGGACCTTTAAGTCGACCTTTTTTTGAATTTCAAACAACATTCTTAAAGAAAAAGACCAGGTCTTTTAATTGCACCCTTGAAAGTCGCAAAAAATGCAGATCTTCTCTTTGAAATAAAAGGTCAAACATAAAAACCCAAATTCTAACCCAAACTGTAACCCAAAAATATTTTGTTCTCTACAAGTCTCCATAATTTTTTTTAAAGTGCCCTGATGATGGGGGTTAGGGTTTTTGGCTGCCCTCTATCTGTTCCAACCGAAACCGCTTTGAAATTCCCAGTAGTTTGGGTAACCCTAGGTTGAGGTCCAACTTTGACCAAAAAATGAAATTACCTCAGAAGTGGTAACTCAACTAGGGGACTTTCTAGTTTTCAATTTTTAACCATTTTTAGAGTTCAGAGGGTTAGAAATTTTCCTCAGAGGGTTAGCGGGGTTACAATAGAAACCCTTAAAGCAGGAAAAACCTCTCCAAACCCCCTTCTTTTAAGGGAGATATAAGGGATCAAAGTTTGAGGCATTTTGGGACCTGTTTAAGCCAGAAACAAAAGTTGGGAACTGGATTGCCCATATTTAGCCATTTTTCAAGCCTAACCCTCTACAAACGCCAAAAAAACCCCTTAATTCTGAGCAAACCCCCGAGCCTCAAAAATCGAAGTTACCAAATAGCGACCACCTACTCACACCCATGCTTAGGGTATAGGGGGTTTTACGAAGATTGCTCCGGAGCCATCTCGTCAATGTCACTTTCTGTCACGTGATTTCAGTAGGCGTGGTTATTAAATACTTTGTGTAGCGAAACTATTAAAGTTTATTTCGTCATTTCCATCATACACTTTGGCTCAGTAGGTAGAACAGCGGACTTCAGATTAAGGGGTGCCGGGTTCGATTCCCGATGGGATCGTTCATGTTATAGCTCTTTTTATTTTTTTTTAAGATGGAAGTCGCTGATTAATTACAGATCTTTTCGAGTCAAATATTAGTATATATTGAGATTTTATACCCTTTTGTCCAAAGCTTGCTTCGAAATCATTTGTTTGGATATATAGAGAGATTATTGAAATCACAAGGAAGGAAGTGTTACAATAAAAAAAATAATAATTTCATTTCGTATAACAAGAATAATTCACTGCCGCTCCCTAACCCCTCTTTTCTATCATGCAGTTTGGTACAACTCTTACTCTAAAGAATGTTTATTAGCATATTGATGCAGCTTTTACTCTTTGTTAGGGGTAGGCTAATGGGGCTTTTATTGTAACTCAGTTGCATCTTGTCAATGCCAAAAAAAATCACGTGATAATTGTAGGTCCAGTTTTCTGATAGATATTTTACCATAGAGAGTTCTAGAACCTTTACGTCAGTTCTATTTTTATTGTCACGTGCATACTTGTAGGTTTGAGCCGGGTTAGGGTTAGGGTTAGGGTTAGGGTTAGGGTTAGGGTAAGGGCACTTTGACGTGTTGCGGGTGCGGGATTGCGGGACTCCGCCTATTTTATCACGTGATTGTCAATCATTTCATTGTGAAAGTAGGTGTTTTCTTGCAGAATTTCTTTCGATTTGGACGTTTATATACTGTTGTGTTTTTAATGGGTGATTTTTTTGATGTTAGGTAATATTTCATTTGATTTTTTTAATTGCTAATTATCATGTATTGTTTGAGTAAGCAACGGCATCTTTTTTAAGGAAGTAATGCATAATCTTGCCTTATTTTTGCATTAAAAATTAACGGAAGTATAATGAATTTTTTGTGTTTAAGAGGACAAAGTTTATGTATATTTTTTTGTGTTCTTCAATAGTACCTGGTGATTTAAAGTGTATTTTCAATGGTTAATTAGGATATATTCCTTTTAATTACACAATAAGAACATATTGATTGAAATTTAGGTCATTTAAGTAAACTTCAAATGATGCTGAGTATGCACACCAGTGTACTCGGGTATACCCTAGATATACCCGGGTTTAACCCAGGGTATACCCGGGTTTTACCCAGGGTATACCCGGGTCTAACCCAGGGTATACCCGGGTTTAACCCGGGTTATACCCGGGTTTAACCCGGGTTATACCTGGGTTTAACCCAAGATATACCCGGGTTTAACCCAGGATAATCAAGGGTTAAACCCAGGATATACCCGATTATAACCCAGGATATACCCGGGTATAACCCAGGTATAATCAAGGATATATCTGGGTTTAACCCATGATAAACCCGAGTATAACCCAAGATATACACGGGTTTAACCCATGTTAAACCCGGGTATAACCCAGGGAAAACTTGGCCGTGATACAGGGTGAATATTATTGTGAAACCTAGGTATACGATGGGTTTTACTTTGGTTTTCTACAGGTTTTTTACTCTTTATTCATATTTATTTTACTTAATGAGTATGAGAGCATATTTTTTTGCTTTCCAACATGGTTAGGGTTAGGGTTAGGGTTAGGGTTAGGGTTAGGGGTTAGGGGTTAGGGGTTAGGGTTAGGGTTAGGGTTAGGGTAAGGGCACTTTGACGTGTTGCGGGTGCGGGATTGCGGGACTCCGCCTATTTTATCACGTGATTGTCAATCATTTCATTGTGAAAGTAGGTGTTTTCTTGCAGAATTTCTTTCGATTTGGACGTTTATATACTGTTGTGTTTTTAATGGGTGATTTTTTTGATGTTAGGTAATATTTCATTTGATTTTTTTAATTGCTAATTATCATGTATTGTTTGAGTAAGCAACGGCATCTTTTTTAAGGAAGTAATGCATAATCTTGCCTTATTTTTGCATTAAAAATTAACGGAAGTATAATGAATTTTTTGTGTTTAAGAGGACAAAGTTTATGTATATTTTTTTGTGTTCTTCAATAGTACCTGGTGATTTAAAGTGTATTTTCAATGGTTAATTAGGATATATTCCTTTTAATTACACAATAAGAACATATTGATTGAAATTTAGGTCATTTAAGTAAACTTCAAATGATGCTGAGTATGCACACCAGTGTACTCGGGTATACCCTAGATATACCCGGGTTTAACCCAGGGTATACCCGGGTTTTACCCAGGGTATACCCGGGTCTAACCCAGGGTATACCCGGGTTTAACCCGGGTTATACCCGGGTTTAACCCGGGTTATACCTGGGTTTAACCCAAGATATACCCGGGTTTAACCCAGGATAATCAAGGGTTAAACCCAGGATATACCCGGGTATAACCCAGGATATACCCGGGTATAACCCAGGTATAATCAAGGATATATCTGGGTTTAACCCATGATAAACCCGAGTATAACCCAAGATATACACGGGTTTAACCCATGTTAAACCCGGGTATAACCCAGGGAAAACTTGGCCGTGATACAGGGTGAATATTATTGTGAAACCTAGGTATACGATGGGTTTTACTTTGGTTTTCTACAGGTTTTTTACTCTTTATTCATATTTATTTTACTTAATGAGTATGAGAGCATATTTTTTTGCTTTCCAACATGGTTAGGGTTAGGGTTAGGGTTAGGGTTAGGGTTAGGGGTTAGGGGTTAGGGTTAGGGTTAGGGTTAGGGTTAGGGTTAGGGTAAGGGCACTTTGACGTGTTGCGGGTGCGGGATTGCGGGACTCCGCCTATTTTATCACATGATTGTCAATCATTTCATTGTGAAAGTAGGTGTTTTCTTGCAGAATTTCTTTCGATTTGGACGTTCATACACTGTTGTGTTTTTAATGGGTGATTTTCTTGATGTAAGGTAA
>NW_026889803.1:69630000-69632500 GCF_033153115.1 Saccostrea echinata
TTTGACGTGTTGCGGGTGCGGGATTGCGGGACTCCGCCTATTTTATCACGTGATTGTCAATCATTTCATTGTGAAAGTAGGTGTTTTCTTGCAGAATTTCTTTCGATTTGGACGTTCATACACTGTTGTGTTTTTAATGGGTGATTTTCTTGATGTAAGGTAATATTTCATTTGATTTTTTTAATTGCTAATTATCATGTATTGTTTGAGTAAGCAACGGCATCTTTTTTAAGGAAGTAATGCATAATCTTGCCTTATTTTTGCATTAAAAATTTACGGAAGTATAATGAATTTTTTGTGTTTAAGAGGACAAAGTTTATGTATATTTTTTTTATGTTCTTCAATAGTACCTGGTAATTTAAAGTGTATTTTCAATGGTTAATTAGGATATATTCCTTTAAATTATACAATAAGAACATATTGATTGAAATTAAGGTCATTTAAGTAAACTTCAAATGATGCTGAGTATGCACACCAGTGTACTCGGGTATACCCTAGGTATACCCGGGTTTAACCCAGGGTATACCCGGGTTTAACCCAGGGTATACCCGGGTTTAACCCGGGTTATACCCGGGTTTAACCCGAGTTATACCCGGGTTTAACTCGGGTTATACCTGGGTTTAACCCAAGATATACCCGGGTTTAGGGTTAGGGTTAGGGTCAGGGTCAGGGTTAGGGTTAGGGTCAGGATCAGGGTTAGGGTTAGGTTAGGGTAAGGGCACTTTGACGTGTTGCGGGTGCGGGATTGCGGGACTCCGCCTATTTTATCACGTGATTGTCAATCATTTCATTGTGAAAGTAGGTGTTTTCTTGCAGAATTTCTTTCGATTTGGACGTTCATACACTGTTGTGTTTTTAATGGGTGATTTTCTTGATGTAAGGTAATATTTCATTTGATTTTTTTAATTGCTAATTATCATGTATTGTTTGAGTAAGCAACGGCATCTTTTTTAAGGAAGTAATGCATAATCTTGCCTTATTTTTGCATTAAAAATTTACGGAAGTATAAAGAATTTTTTGTGTTTAAGAGGACAAAGTTTATGTATATTTTTTTTATGTTCTTCAATAGTACCTGGTAATTTAAAGTGTATTTTCAATGGTTAATTAGGATATATTCCTTTAAATTATACAATAAGAACATATTGATTGAAATTAAGGTCATTTAAGTAAACTTCAAATGATGCTGAGTATGCACACCAGTGTACTCGGGTATACCCTAGGTATACCCGGGTTTAACCCAGGGTATACCCGGGTTTAACCCAGGGTATACCCGGGTTTAACCCGGGTTATACCCGGGTTTAACCCGAGTTATACCCGGGTTTAACTCGGGTTATACCTGGGTTTAACCCAAGATATACCCGGGTTTAGGGTTAGGGTTAGGGTCAGGGTTAGGGTCAGGGTCAGGGTTAGGGTTAGGGTCAGGATCAGGGTTAGGGTTAGGTTAGGGTAAGGGCACTTTGACGTGTTGCGGGTGCGGGATTGCGGGACTCCGCCTATTTTATCACGTGATTGTCAATCATTTCATTGTGAAAGTAGGTGTTTTCTTGCAGAATTTCTTTCGATTTGGACGTTCATACACTGTTGTGTTTTTAATGGGTGATTTTCTTGATGTAAGGTAATATTTCATTTGATTTTTTTAATTGCTAATTATCATGTATTGTTTGAGTAAGCAACGGCATCTTTTTTAAGGAAGTAATGCATAATCTTGCCTTATTTTTGCATTAAAAATTTACGGAAGTATAATGAATTTTTTGTGTTTAAGAGGACAAAGTTTATGTATATTTTTTTTATGTTCTTCAATAGTACCTGGTAATTTAAAGTGTATTTTCAATGGTTAATTAGGATATATTCCTTTAAATTATACAATAAGAACATATTGATTGAAATTAAGGTCATTTAAGTAAACTTCAAATGATGCTGAGTATGCACACCAGTGTACTCGGGTATACCCTAGGTATACCCGGGTTTAACCCAGGGTATACCCGGGTTTAACCCAGGGTATACCCGGGTTTAACCCGGGTTATACCCGGGTTTAACCCGAGTTATACCCGGGTTTAACTCGGGTTATACCTGGGTTTAACCCAAGATATACCCGGGTTTAGGGTTAGGGTTAGGGTCAGGGTCAGGGTTAGGGTTAGGGTCAGGATCAGGGTTAGGGTTAGGTTAGGGTAAGGGCACTTTGACGTGTTGCGGGTGCGGGATTGCGGGACTCCGCCTATTTTATCACGTGATTGTCAATCATTTCATTGTGAAAGTAGGTGTTTTCTTGCAGAATTTCTTTCGATTTGGACGTTCATACACTGTTGTGTTTTTAATGGGTGATTTTCTTGATGTAAGGTAATATTTCATTTGATTTTTTTAATTGCTAATTATCATGTATTGTTTGAGTAAGCAACGGCATCTTTTTTAAGGAAGTAATGCATAATCTTGCCTTATTTTTGCATTAAAAATTTACGGAAGTATAATGAATTTTTTGTGTTTAAGAGGACAAAGTTTATGT
>NW_026889803.1:69635000-69637500 GCF_033153115.1 Saccostrea echinata
GTTACCAATTAACGCCGGAGTTCAAAATTAACGCTGGGACTACAAATGGTAGTTTATAGATCTTTTAGAGCCCTAGCATATATTCAAGCCATTTACAATGCTTTTGAGATTGGCGACACTATTTTATGAGTATTTATTATCCTTCTGTGCCACAAAGACTGTTGGGAGGGCCTTTTCATCTTGTGTAACACTCTGTTTTGTTTGGAATGGCTAGGCTATGTACTTTTATCAGATCATTTGGCATCAAAGTCTTGTTGGCCTCTCTGTTAACATCCATAATTTGAAGTCGACAAAGGGAAGTGTGGGTCATGGTAATAGGTTTCAAATGTTTGAACATGGGTAGAAGCCATGCTTAATGTTGTTGATACCGTCAAGTGCTTTAAGAATATCTTCTGTACATCTGTGCCCTAAGGACTGTCAGGGAGGCTTGGGTGCCTTATTAGCACACTGTTTTGTATTAAAAGGCTTGGGGAGGAACTTTTATCAGATCTTCTGGCATCCAAGTCCTCTTGGTTTGTTAACAAGGGTTAGGGTTAGGGTTAGGGTTAGGGTTAGGGTTAGGGTTAGGTTAGGGTTAGGGTTAGGGTTAGGGTTAGGGTTAGGGTTAGGGTTAGGGTTAGGGTTAGGGTTAGGGTTAGGGTATAGGGGGTTTTACGAAGATTGCTCCGGAGCCATCTCGTCAATGTCACTTTCTGTCACGTGATTTCAGTAGGCGTGGTTATTAAATACTTTGTGTAGCGAAACTATTAAAGTTTATTTCGTCATTTCCATCATACACTTTGGCTCAGTAGGTAGAACAGCGGACTTCAGATTAAGGGGTGCCGGGTTCGATTCCCGATGGGATCGTTCATGTTATAGCTCTTTTTATTTTTTTTTAAGATGGAAGTCGCTGATTAATTACAGATCTTTTCGAGTCAAATATTAGTATATATTGAGATTTTATACCCTTTTGTCCAAAGCTTGCTTCGAAATCATTTGTTTGGATATATAGAGAGATTATTGAAATCACAAGGAAGGAAGTGTTACAATAAAAAAAATAATAATTTCATTTCGTATAACAAGAATAATTCACTGCCGCTCCCTAACCCCTCTTTTCTATCATGCAGTTTGGTACAACTCTTACTCTAAAGAATGTTTATTAGCATATTGATGCAGCTTTTACTCTTTGTTAGGGGTAGGCTAATGGGGCTTTTATTGTAACTCAGTTGCATCTTGTCAATGCCAAAAAAAATCACGTGATAATTGTAGGTCCAGTTTTCTGATAGATATTTTACCATAGAGAGTTCTAGAACCTTTACGTCAGTTCTATTTTTATTGTCACGTGCATACTTGTAGGTTTGAGCCGGGTTAGGGTTAGGGTTAGGGTTAGGGTTAGGGTTAGGGTAAGGGCACTTTGACGTGTTGCGGGTGCGGGATTGCGGGACTCCGCCTATTTTATCACGTGATTGTCAATCATTTCATTGTGAAAGTAGGTGTTTTCTTGCAGAATTTCTTTCGATTTGGACGTTTATATACTGTTGTGTTTTTAATGGGTGATTTTTTTGATGTTAGGTAATATTTCATTTGATTTTTTTAATTGCTAATTATCATGTATTGTTTGAGTAAGCAACGGCATCTTTTTTAAGGAAGTAATGCATAATCTTGCCTTATTTTTGCATTAAAAATTAACGGAAGTATAATGAATTTTTTGTGTTTAAGAGGACAAAGTTTATGTATATTTTTTTGTGTTCTTCAATAGTACCTGGTGATTTAAAGTGTATTTTCAATGGTTAATTAGGATATATTCCTTTTAATTACACAATAAGAACATATTGATTGAAATTTAGGTCATTTAAGTAAACTTCAAATGATGCTGAGTATGCACACCAGTGTACTCGGGTATACCCTAGATATACCCGGGTTTAACCCAGGGTATACCCGGGTTTTACCCAGGGTATACCCGGGTCTAACCCAGGGTATACCCGGGTTTAACCCGGGTTATACCCGGGTTTAACCCGGGTTATACCTGGGTTTAACCCAAGATATACCCGGGTTTAACCCAGGATAATCAAGGGTTAAACCCAGGATATACCCGGGTATAACCCAGGATATACCCGGGTATAACCCAGGTATAATCAAGGATATATCTGGGTTTAACCCATGATAAACCCGAGTATAACCCAAGATATACACGGGTTTAACCCATGTTAAACCCGGGTATAACCCAGGGAAAACTTGGCCGTGATACAGGGTGAATATTATTGTGAAACCTAGGTATACGATGGGTTTTACTTTGGTTTTCTACAGGTTTTTTACTCTTTATTCATATTTATTTTACTTAATGAGTATGAGAGCATATTTTTTTGCTTTCCAACATGGTTAGGGTTAGGGTTAGGGTTAGGGTTAGGGTTAGGGTTAGGGGTTAGGGGTTAGGGGTTAGGGTTAGGGTTAGGGTTAGGGTTAGGGTAAGGGCACTTTGACGTGTTGCGGGTGCGGGATTGCGGGACTCCGCCTATTTTAT
>NW_026889803.1:69642500-69647500 GCF_033153115.1 Saccostrea echinata
ATTTTTTGTGTTTAAGAGGACAAAGTTTATGTATATTTTTTTTATGTTCTTCAATAGTACCTGGTAATTTAAAGTGTATTTTCAATGGTTAATTAGGATATATTCCTTTAAATTATACAATAAGAACATATTGATTGAAATTAAGGTCATTTAAGTAAACTTCAAATGATGCTGAGTATGCACACCAGTGTACTCGGGTATACCCTAGGTATACCCGGGTTTAACCCAGGGTATACCCGGGTTTAACCCAGGGTATACCCGGGTTTAACCCGGGTTATACCCGGGTTTAACCCGAGTTATACCCGGGTTTAACTCGGGTTATACCTGGGTTTAACCCAAGATATACCCGGGTTTAGGGTTAGGGTTAGGGTCAGGGTTAGGGTCAGGGTCAGGGTTAGGGTTAGGGTCAGGATCAGGGTTAGGGTTAGGTTAGGGTAAGGGCACTTTGACGTGTTGCGGGTGCGGGATTGCGGGACTCCGCCTATTTTATCACGTGATTGTCAATCATTTCATTGTGAAAGTAGGTGTTTTCTTGCAGAATTTCTTTCGATTTGGACGTTCATACACTGTTGTGTTTTTAATGGGTGATTTTCTTGATGTAAGGTAATATTTCATTTGATTTTTTTAATTGCTAATTATCATGTATTGTTTGAGTAAGCAACGGCATCTTTTTTAAGGAAGTAATGCATAATCTTGCCTTATTTTTGCATTAAAAATTTACGGAAGTATAATGAATTTTTTGTGTTTAAGAGGACAAAGTTTATGTATATTTTTTTTATGTTCTTCAATAGTACCTGGTAATTTAAAGTGTATTTTCAATGGTTAATTAGGATATATTCCTTTAAATTATACAATAAGAACATATTGATTGAAATTAAGGTCATTTAAGTAAACTTCAAATGATGCTGAGTATGCACACCAGTGTACTCGGGTATACCCTAGGTATACCCGGGTTTAACCCAGGGTATACCCGGGTTTAACCCAGGGTATACCCGGGTTTAACCCGGGTTATACCCGGGTTTAACCCGAGTTATACCCGGGTTTAACTCGGGTTATACCTGGGTTTAACCCAAGATATACCCGGGTTTAGGGTTAGGGTTAGGGTCAGGGTTAGGGTCAGGGTCAGGGTTAGGGTTAGGGTCAGGATCAGGGTTAGGGTTAGGTTAGGGTAAGGGCACTTTGACGTGTTGCGGGTGCGGGATTGCGGGACTCCGCCTATTTTATTACGTGATTGTCAATCATTTCATTGTGAAAGTAGGTGTTTTCTTGCAGAATTTCTTTCGATTTGGACGTTCATACACTGTTGTGTTTTTAATGGGTGATTTTCTTGATGTAAGGTAATATTTCATTTGATTTTTTTAATTGCTAATTATCATGTATTGTTTGAGTAAGCAACGGCATCTTTTTTAAGGAAGTAATGCATAATCTTGCCTTATTTTTGCATTAAAAATTTACGGAAGTATAATGAATTTTTTGTGTTTAAGAGGACAAAGTTTATGTATATTTTTTTTATGTTCTTCAATAGTACCTGGTAATTTAAAGTGTATTTTCAATGGTTAATTAGGATATATTCCTTTAAATTATACAATAAGAACATATTGATTGAAATTAAGGTCATTTAAGTAAACTTCAAATGATGCTGAGTATGCACACCAGTGTACTCGGGTATACCCTAGGTATACCCGGGTTTAACCCAGGGTATACCCGGGTTTAACCCAGGGTATACCCGGGTTTAACCCGGGTTATACCCGGGTTTAACCCGAGTTATACCCGGGTTTAACTCGGGTTATACCTGGGTTTAACCCAAGATATACCCGGGTTTAGGGTTAGGGTTAGGGTCAGGGTTAGGGTCAGGGTCAGGGTTAGGGTTAGGGTCAGGATCAGGGTTAGGGTTAGGTTAGGGTAAGGGCACTTTGACGTGTTGCGGGTGCGGGATTGCGGGACTCCGCCTATTTTATCACGTGATTGTCAATCATTTCATTGTGAAAGTAGGTGTTTTCTTGCAGAATTTCTTTCGATTTGGACGTTCATACACTGTTGTGTTTTTAATGGGTGATTTTCTTGATGTAAGGTAATATTTCATTTGATTTTTTTAATTGCTAATTATCATGTATTGTTTGAGTAAGCAACGGCATCTTTTTTAAGGAAGTAATGCATAATCTTGCCTTATTTTTGCATTAAAAATTTACGGAAGTATAATGAATTTTTTGTGTTTAAGAGGACAAAGTTTATGTATATTTTTTTTATGTTCTTCAATAGTACCTGGTAATTTAAAGTGTATTTTCAATGGTTAATTAGGATATATTCCTTTAAATTATACAATAAGAACATATTGATTGAAATTAAGGTCATTTAAGTAAACTTCAAATGATGCTGAGTATGCACACCAGTGTACTCGGGTATACCCTAGGTATACCCGGGTTTAACCCAGGGTATACCCGGGTTTAACCCAGGGTATACCCGGGTTTAACCCGGGTTATACCCGGGTTTAACCCGAGTTATACCCGGGTTTAACTCGGGTTATACCTGGGTTTAACCCAAGATATACCCGGGTTTAGGGTTAGGGTTAGGGTCAGGGTTAGGGTCAGGGTCAGGGTTAGGGTTAGGGTCAGGATCAGGGTTAGGGTTAGGTTAGGGTAAGGGCACTTTGACGTGTTGCGGGTGCGGGATTGCGGGACTCCGCCTATTTTATCACGTGATTGTCAATCATTTCATTGTGAAAGTAGGTGTTTTCTTGCAGAATTTCTTTCGATTTGGACGTTCATACACTGTTGTGTTTTTAATGGGTGATTTTCTTGATGTAAGGTAATATTTCATTTGATTTTTTTAATTGCTAATTATCATGTATTGTTTGAGTAAGCAACGGCATCTTTTTTAAGGAAGTAATGCATAATCTTGCCTTATTTTTGCATTAAAAATTTACGGAAGTATAATGAATTTTTTGTGTTTAAGAGGACAAAGTTTATGTATATTTTTTTTATGTTCTTCAATAGTACCTGGTAATTTAAAGTGTATTTTCAATGGTTAATTAGGATATATTCCTTTAAATTATACAATAAGAACATATTGATTGAAATTAAGGTCATTTAAGTAAACTTCAAATGATGCTGAGTATGCACACCAGTGTACTCGGGTATACCCTAGGTATACCCGGGTTTAACCCAGGGTATACCCGGGTTTAACCCAGGGTATACCCGGGTTTAACCCGGGTTATACCCGGGTTTAACCCGAGTTATACCCGGGTTTAACTCGGGTTATACCTGGGTTTAACCCAAGATATACCCGGGTTTAGGGTTAGGGTTAGGGTCAGGGTTAGGGTCAGGGTCAGGGTTAGGGTTAGGGTCAGGATCAGGGTTAGGGTTAGGTTAGGGTAAGGGCACTTTGACGTGTTGCGGGTGCGGGATTGCGGGACTCCGCCTATTTTATCACGTGATTGTCAATCATTTCATTGTGAAAGTAGGTGTTTTCTTGCAGAATTTCTTTCGATTTGGACGTTCATACACTGTTGTGTTTTTAATGGGTGATTTTCTTGATGTAAGGTAATATTTCATTTGATTTTTTTAATTGCTAATTATCATGTATTGTTTGAGTAAGCAACGGCATCTTTTTTAAGGAAGTAATGCATAATCTTGCCTTATTTTTGCATTAAAAATTTACGGAAGTATAATGAATTTTTTGTGTTTAAGAGGACAAAGTTTATGTATATTTTTTTTATGTTCTTCAATAGTACCTGGTAATTTAAAGTGTATTTTCAATGGTTAATTAGGATATATTCCTTTAAATTATACAATAAGAACATATTGATTGAAATTAAGGTCATTTAAGTAAACTTCAAATGATGCTGAGTATGCACACCAGTGTACTCGGGTATACCCTAGGTATACCCGGGTTTAACCCAGGGTATACCCGGGTTTAACCCAGGGTATACCCGGGTTTAACCCGGGTTATACCCGGGTTTAACCCGAGTTATACCCGGGTTTAACTCGGGTTATACCTGGGTTTAACCCAAGATATACCCGGGTTTAGGGTTAGGGTTAGGGTCAGGGTCAGGGTTAGGGTTAGGGTCAGGATCAGGGTTAGGGTTAGGTTAGGGTAAGGGCACTTTGACGTGTTGCGGGTGCGGGATTGCGGGACTCCGCCTATTTTATCACGTGATTGTCAATCATTTCATTGTGAAAGTAGGTGTTTTCTTGCAGAATTTCTTTCGATTTGGACGTTCATACACTGTTGTGTTTTTAATGGGTGATTTTCTTGATGTAAGGTAATATTTCATTTGATTTTTTTAATTGCTAATTATCATGTATTGTTTGAGTAAGCAACGGCATCTTTTTTAAGGAAGTAATGCATAATCTTGCCTTATTTTTGCATTAAAAATTTACGGAAGTATAATGAATTTTTTGTGTTTAAGAGGACAAAGTTTATGTATATTTTTTTTATGTTCTTCAATAGTACCTGGTAATTTAAAGTGTATTTTCAATGGTTAATTAGGATATATTCCTTTAAATTATACAATAAGAACATATTGATTGAAATTAAGGTCATTTAAGTAAACTTCAAATGATGCTGAGTATGCACACCAGTGTACTCGGGTATACCCTAGGTATACCCGGGTTTAACCCAGGGTATACCCGGGTTTAACCCAGGGTATACCCGGGTTTAACCCGGGTTATACCCGGGTTTAACCCGAGTTATACCCGGGTTTAACTCGGGTTATACCTGGGTTTAACCCAAGATATACCCGGGTTTAGGGTTAGGGTTAGGGTCAGGGTTAGGGTCAGGGTCAGGGTTAGGGTTAGGGTCAGGATCAGGGTTAGGGTTAGGTTAGGGTAAGGGCACTTTGACGTGTTGCGGGTGCGGGATTGCGGGACTCCGCCTATTTTATCACGTGATTGTCAATCATTTCATTGTGAAAGTAGGTGTTTTCTTGCAGAATTTCTTTCGATTTGGACGTTCATACACTGTTGTGTTTTTAATGGGTGATTTTCTTGATGTAAGGTAAT
>NW_026889803.1:69650000-69652500 GCF_033153115.1 Saccostrea echinata
CCTATCCAGAAAATTGGGTCAAATTTTGGTGATATTGTATTTACAAGCGGGAAATGGTAACTTGGAGTTACCTCTCTTTGACCGCTGAAATTGATCAAAAATCCAAAAATCGAGTTTTTGTCTCCGACCGGAGACCCACAAGTTACCAATTAACGCCGGAGTTCAAAATTAACGCTGGGACTACAAATGGTAGTTTATAGATCTTTTAGAGCCCTAGCATATATTCAAGCCATTTACAATGCTTTTGAGATTGGCGACACTATTTTATGAGTATTTATTATCCTTCTGTGCCACAAAGACTGTTGGGAGGGCCTTTTCATCTTGTGTAACACTCTGTTTTGTTTGGAATGGCTAGGCTATGTACTTTTATCAGATCATTTGGCATCAAAGTCTTGTTGGCCTCTCTGTTAACATCCATAATTTGAAGTCGACAAAGGGAAGTGTGGGTCATGGTAATAGGTTTCAAATGTTTGAACATGGGTAGAAGCCATGCTTAATGTTGTTGATACCGTCAAGTGCTTTAAGAATATCTTCTGTACATCTGTGCCCTAAGGACTGTCAGGGAGGCTTGGGTGCCTTATTAGCACACTGTTTTGTATTAAAAGGCTTGGGGAGGAACTTTTATCAGATCTTCTGGCATCCAAGTCCTCTTGGTTTGTTAACAAGGGTTAGGGTTAGGGTTAGGGTTAGGGTTAGGGTTAGGTTAGGGTTAGGGTTAGGGTTAGGGTTAGGGTTAGGGTTAGGGTTAGGGTTAGGGTTAGGGTTAGGGTATAGGGGGTTTTACGAAGATTGCTCCGGAGCCATCTCGTCAATGTCACTTTCTGTCACGTGATTTCAGTAGGCGTGGTTATTAAATACTTTGTGTAGCGAAACTATTAAAGTTTATTTCGTCATTTCCATCATACACTTTGGCTCAGTAGGTAGAACAGCGGACTTCAGATTAAGGGGTGCCGGGTTCGATTCCCGATGGGATCGTTCATGTTATAGCTCTTTTTATTTTTTTTTAAGATGGAAGTCGCTGATTAATTACAGATCTTTTCGAGTCAAATATTAGTATATATTGAGATTTTATACCCTTTTGTCCAAAGCTTGCTTCGAAATCATTTGTTTGGATATATAGAGAGATTATTGAAATCACAAGGAAGGAAGTGTTACAATAAAAAAAATAATAATTTCATTTCGTATAACAAGAATAATTCACTGCCGCTCCCTAACCCCTCTTTTCTATCATGCAGTTTGGTACAACTCTTACTCTAAAGAATGTTTATTAGCATATTGATGCAGCTTTTACTCTTTGTTAGGGGTAGGCTAATGGGGCTTTTATTGTAACTCAGTTGCATCTTGTCAATGCCAAAAAAAATCACGTGATAATTGTAGGTCCAGTTTTCTGATAGATATTTTACCATAGAGAGTTCTAGAACCTTTACGTCAGTTCTATTTTTATTGTCACGTGCATACTTGTAGGTTTGAGCCGGGTTAGGGTTAGGGTTAGGGTTAGGGTTAGGGTTAGGGTAAGGGCACTTTGACGTGTTGCGGGTGCGGGATTGCGGGACTCCGCCTATTTTATCACGTGATTGTCAATCATTTCATTGTGAAAGTAGGTGTTTTCTTGCAGAATTTCTTTCGATTTGGACGTTTATATACTGTTGTGTTTTTAATGGGTGATTTTTTTGATGTTAGGTAATATTTCATTTGATTTTTTTAATTGCTAATTATCATGTATTGTTTGAGTAAGCAACGGCATCTTTTTTAAGGAAGTAATGCATAATCTTGCCTTATTTTTGCATTAAAAATTAACGGAAGTATAATGAATTTTTTGTGTTTAAGAGGACAAAGTTTATGTATATTTTTTTGTGTTCTTCAATAGTACCTGGTGATTTAAAGTGTATTTTCAATGGTTAATTAGGATATATTCCTTTTAATTACACAATAAGAACATATTGATTGAAATTTAGGTCATTTAAGTAAACTTCAAATGATGCTGAGTATGCACACCAGTGTACTCGGGTATACCCTAGATATACCCGGGTTTAACCCAGGGTATACCCGGGTTTTACCCAGGGTATACCCGGGTCTAACCCAGGGTATACCCGGGTTTAACCCGGGTTATACCCGGGTTTAACCCGGGTTATACCTGGGTTTAACCCAAGATATACCCGGGTTTAACCCAGGATAATCAAGGGTTAAACCCAGGATATACCCGGGTATAACCCAGGATATACCCGGGTATAACCCAGGTATAATCAAGGATATATCTGGGTTTAACCCATGATAAACCCGAGTATAACCCAAGATATACACGGGTTTAACCCATGTTAAACCCGGGTATAACCCAGGGAAAACTTGGCCGTGATACAGGGTGAATATTATTGTGAAACCTAGGTATACGATGGGTTTTACTTTGGTTTTCTACAGGTTTTTTACTCTTTATTCATATTTATTTTACTTAATGAGTATGAGAGCATATTTTTTTGCTTTCCAACATGGTTAGGGTTAGGGT
>NW_026889803.1:69662500-69665000 GCF_033153115.1 Saccostrea echinata
TTTTACTCTTTGTTAGGGGTAGGCTAATGGGGCTTTTATTGTAACTCAGTTGCATCTTGTCAATGCCAAAAAAAATCACGTGATAATTGTAGGTCCAGTTTTCTGATAGATATTTTACCATAGAGAGTTCTAGAACCTTTACGTCAGTTCTATTTTTATTGTCACGTGCATACTTGTAGGTTTGAGCCGGGTTAGGGTTAGGGTTAGGGTTAGGGTTAGGGTTAGGGTAAGGGCACTTTGACGTGTTGCGGGTGCGGGATTGCGGGACTCCGCCTATTTTATCACGTGATTGTCAATCATTTCATTGTGAAAGTAGGTGTTTTCTTGCAGAATTTCTTTCGATTTGGACGTTTATATACTGTTGTGTTTTTAATGGGTGATTTTTTTGATGTTAGGTAATATTTCATTTGATTTTTTTAATTGCTAATTATCATGTATTGTTTGAGTAAGCAACGGCATCTTTTTTAAGGAAGTAATGCATAATCTTGCCTTATTTTTGCATTAAAAATTAACGGAAGTATAATGAATTTTTTGTGTTTAAGAGGACAAAGTTTATGTATATTTTTTTGTGTTCTTCAATAGTACCTGGTGATTTAAAGTGTATTTTCAATGGTTAATTAGGATATATTCCTTTTAATTACACAATAAGAACATATTGATTGAAATTTAGGTCATTTAAGTAAACTTCAAATGATGCTGAGTATGCACACCAGTGTACTCGGGTATACCCTAGATATACCCGGGTTTAACCCAGGGTATACCCGGGTTTTACCCAGGGTATACCCGGGTCTAACCCAGGGTATACCCGGGTTTAACCCGGGTTATACCCGGGTTTAACCCGGGTTATACCTGGGTTTAACCCAAGATATACCCGGGTTTAACCCAGGATAATCAAGGGTTAAACCCAGGATATACCCGGGTATAACCCAGGATATACCCGGGTATAACCCAGGTATAATCAAGGATATATCTGGGTTTAACCCATGATAAACCCGAGTATAACCCAAGATATACACGGGTTTAACCCATGTTAAACCCGGGTATAACCCAGGGAAAACTTGGCCGTGATACAGGGTGAATATTATTGTGAAACCTAGGTATACGATGGGTTTTACTTTGGTTTTCTACAGGTTTTTTACTCTTTATTCATATTTATTTTACTTAATGAGTATGAGAGCATATTTTTTTGCTTTCCAACATGGTTAGGGTTAGGGTTAGGGTTAGGGTTAGGGTTAGGGTTAGGGGTTAGGGGTTAGGGGTTAGGGTTAGGGTTAGGGTTAGGGTTAGGGTAAGGGCACTTTGACGTGTTGCGGGTGCGGGATTGCGGGACTCCGCCTATTTTATCACGTGATTGTCAATCATTTCATTGTGAAAGTAGGTGTTTTCTTGCAGAATTTCTTTCGATTTGGACGTTTATATACTGTTGTGTTTTTAATGGGTGATTTTTTTGATGTTAGGTAATATTTCATTTGATTTTTTTAATTGCTAATTATCATGTATTGTTTGAGTAAGCAACGGCATCTTTTTTAAGGAAGTAATGCATAATCTTGCCTTATTTTTGCATTAAAAATTAACGGAAGTATAATGAATTTTTTGTGTTTAAGAGGACAAAGTTTATGTATATTTTTTTGTGTTCTTCAATAGTACCTGGTGATTTAAAGTGTATTTTCAATGGTTAATTAGGATATATTCCTTTTAATTACACAATAAGAACATATTGATTGAAATTTAGGTCATTTAAGTAAACTTCAAATGATGCTGAGTATGCACACCAGTGTACTCGGGTATACCCTAGATATACCCGGGTTTAACCCAGGGTATACCCGGGTTTTACCCAGGGTATACCCGGGTCTAACCCAGGGTATACCCGGGTTTAACCCGGGTTATACCCGGGTTTAACCCGGGTTATACCTGGGTTTAACCCAAGATATACCCGGGTTTAACCCAGGATAATCAAGGGTTAAACCCAGGATATACCCGGGTATAACCCAGGATATACCCGGGTATAACCCAGGTATAATCAAGGATATATCTGGGTTTAACCCATGATAAACCCGAGTATAACCCAAGATATACACGGGTTTAACCCATGTTAAACCCGGGTATAACCCAGGGAAAACTTGGCCGTGATACAGGGTGAATATTATTGTGAAACCTAGGTATACGATGGGTTTTACTTTGGTTTTCTACAGGTTTTTTACTCTTTATTCATATTTATTTTACTTAATGAGTATGAGAGCATATTTTTTTGCTTTCCAACATGGTTAGGGTTAGGGTTAGGGTTAGGGTTAGGGTTAGGGTTAGGGGTTAGGGGTTAGGGTTAGGGTTAGGGTTAGGGTTAGGGTTAGGGTAAGGGCACTTTGACGTGTTGCGGGTGCGGGATTGCGGGACTCCGCCTATTTTATCACGTGATTGTCAATCATTTCATTGTGAAAGTAGGTGTTTTCTTGCAGAATTTCTTTCGATTTGGACGTTCATACACTGTTGTGTTTTTAATGGG
>NW_026889803.1:69675000-69702500 GCF_033153115.1 Saccostrea echinata
TTATTAAATACTTTGTGTAGCGAAACTATTAAAGTTTATTTCGTCATTTCCATCATACACTTTGGCTCAGTAGGTAGAACAGCGGACTTCAGATTAAGGGGTGCCGGGTTCGATTCCCGATGGGATCGTTCATGTTATAGCTCTTTTTATTTTTTTTTAAGATGGAAGTCGCTGATTAATTACAGATCTTTTCGAGTCAAATATTAGTATATATTGAGATTTTATACCCTTTTGTCCAAAGCTTGCTTCGAAATCATTTGTTTGGATATATAGAGAGATTATTGAAATCACAAGGAAGGAAGTGTTACAATAAAAAAAATAATAATTTCATTTCGTATAACAAGAATAATTCACTGCCGCTCCCTAACCCCTCTTTTCTATCATGCAGTTTGGTACAACTCTTACTCTAAAGAATGTTTATTAGCATATTGATGCAGCTTTTACTCTTTGTTAGGGGTAGGCTAATGGGGCTTTTATTGTAACTCAGTTGCATCTTGTCAATGCCAAAAAAAATCACGTGATAATTGTAGGTCCAGTTTTCTGATAGATATTTTACCATAGAGAGTTCTAGAACCTTTACGTCAGTTCTATTTTTATTGTCACGTGCATACTTGTAGGTTTGAGCCGGGTTAGGGTTAGGGTTAGGGTTAGGGTTAGGGTTAGGGTAAGGGCACTTTGACGTGTTGCGGGTGCGGGATTGCGGGACTCCGCCTATTTTATCACGTGATTGTCAATCATTTCATTGTGAAAGTAGGTGTTTTCTTGCAGAATTTCTTTCGATTTGGACGTTTATATACTGTTGTGTTTTTAATGGGTGATTTTTTTGATGTTAGGTAATATTTCATTTGATTTTTTTAATTGCTAATTATCATGTATTGTTTGAGTAAGCAACGGCATCTTTTTTAAGGAAGTAATGCATAATCTTGCCTTATTTTTGCATTAAAAATTAACGGAAGTATAATGAATTTTTTGTGTTTAAGAGGACAAAGTTTATGTATATTTTTTTGTGTTCTTCAATAGTACCTGGTGATTTAAAGTGTATTTTCAATGGTTAATTAGGATATATTCCTTTTAATTACACAATAAGAACATATTGATTGAAATTTAGGTCATTTAAGTAAACTTCAAATGATGCTGAGTATGCACACCAGTGTACTCGGGTATACCCTAGATATACCCGGGTTTAACCCAGGGTATACCCGGGTTTTACCCAGGGTATACCCGGGTCTAACCCAGGGTATACCCGGGTTTAACCCGGGTTATACCCGGGTTTAACCCGGGTTATAAACCCGGGTATACCCGGGTTTAACCCGGGTTATACCTGGGTTTAACCCAAGATATACCCGGGTTTAACCCAGGATAATCAAGGGTTAAACCCAGGATATACCCGGGTATAACCCAGGATATACCCGGGTATAACCCAGGTATAATCAAGGATATATCTGGGTTTAACCCATGATAAACCCGAGTATAACCCAAGATATACACGGGTTTAACCCATGTTAAACCCGGGTATAACCCAGGGAAAACTTGGCCGTGATACAGGGTGAATATTATTGTGAAACCTAGGTATACGATGGGTTTTACTTTGGTTTTCTACAGGTTTTTTACTCTTTATTCATATTTATTTTACTTAATGAGTATGAGAGCATATTTTTTTGCTTTCCAACATGGTTAGGGTTAGGGTTAGGGTTAGGGTTAGGGTTAGGGGTTAGGGGTTAGGGGTTAGGGTTAGGGTTAGGGTTAGGGTTAGGGTAAGGGCACTTTGACGTGTTGCGGGTGCGGGATTGCGGGACTCCGCCTATTTTATCACGTGATTGTCAATCATTTCATTGTGAAAGTAGGTGTTTTCTTGCAGAATTTCTTTCGATTTGGACGTTTATATACTGTTGTGTTTTTAATGGGTGATTTTTTTGATGTTAGGTAATATTTCATTTGATTTTTTTAATTGCTAATTATCATGTATTGTTTGAGTAAGCAACGGCATCTTTTTTAAGGAAGTAATGCATAATCTTGCCTTATTTTTGCATTAAAAATTAACGGAAGTATAATGAATTTTTTGTGTTTAAGAGGACAAAGTTTATGTATATTTTTTTGTGTTCTTCAATAGTACCTGGTGATTTAAAGTGTATTTTCAATGGTTAATTAGGATATATTCCTTTTAATTACACAATAAGAACATATTGATTGAAATTTAGGTCATTTAAGTAAACTTCAAATGATGCTGAGTATGCACACCAGTGTACTCGGGTATACCCTAGATATACCCGGGTTTAACCCAGGGTATACCCGGGTTTTACCCAGGGTATACCCGGGTCTAACCCAGGGTATACCCGGGTTTAACCCGGGTTATACCCGGGTTTAACCCGGGTTATACCTGGGTTTAACCCAAGATATACCCGGGTTTAACCCAGGATAATCAAGGGTTAAACCCAGGATAATCAAGGGTTAAACCCAGGATATACCCGGGTATAACCCAGGTATAATCAAGGATATATCTGGGTTTAACCCATGATAAACCCGAGTATAACCCAAGATATACACGGGTTTAACCCATGTTAAACCCGGGTATAACCCAGGGAAAACTTGGCCGTGATACAGGGTGAATATTATTGTGAAACCTAGGTATACGATGGGTTTTACTTTGGTTTTCTACAGGTTTTTTACTCTTTATTCATATTTATTTTACTTAATGAGTATGAGAGCATATTTTTTTGCTTTCCAACATGGTTAGGGTTAGGGTTAGGGTTAGGGTTAGGGTTAGGGTTAGGGGTTAGGGGTTAGGGTTAGGGTTAGGGTTAGGGTTAGGGTAAGGGCACTTTGACGTGTTGCGGGTGCGGGATTGCGGGACTCCGCCTATTTTATCACGTGATTGTCAATCATTTCATTGTGAAAGTAGGTGTTTTCTTGCAGAATTTCTTTCGATTTGGACGTTCATACACTGTTGTGTTTTTAATGGGTGATTTTCTTGATGTAAGGTAATATTTCATTTGATTTTTTTAATTGCTAATTATCATGTATTGTTTGAGTAAGCAACGGCATCTTTTTTAAGGAAGTAATGCATAATCTTGCCTTATTTTTGCATTAAAAATTTACGGAAGTATAATGAATTTTTTGTGTTTAAGAGGACAAAGTTTATGTATATTTTTTTTATGTTCTTCAATAGTACCTGGTAATTTAAAGTGTATTTTCAATGGTTAATTAGGATATATTCCTTTAAATTATACAATAAGAACATATTGATTGAAATTAAGGTCATTTAAGTAAACTTCAAATGATGCTGAGTATGCACACCAGTGTACTCGGGTATACCCTAGGTATACCCGGGTTTAACCCAGGGTATACCCGGGTTTAACCCAGGGTATACCCGGGTTTAACCCGGGTTATACCCGGGTTTAACCCGAGTTATACCCGGGTTTAACTCGGGTTATACCTGGGTTTAACCCAAGATATACCCGGGTTTAGGGTTAGGGTTAGGGTCAGGGTTAGGGTCAGGGTCAGGGTTAGGGTTAGGGTCAGGATCAGGGTTAGGGTTAGGTTAGGGTAAGGGCACTTTGACGTGTTGCGGGTGCGGGATTGCGGGACTCCGCCTATTTTATCACGTGATTGTCAATCATTTCATTGTGAAAGTAGGTGTTTTCTTGCAGAATTTCTTTCGATTTGGACGTTCATACACTGTTGTGTTTTTAATGGGTGATTTTCTTGATGTAAGGTAATATTTCATTTGATTTTTTTAATTGCTAATTATCATGTATTGTTTGAGTAAGCAACGGCATCTTTTTTAAGGAAGTAATGCATAATCTTGCCTTATTTTTGCATTAAAAATTTACGGAAGTATAATGAATTTTTTGTGTTTAAGAGGACAAAGTTTATGTATATTTTTTTTATGTTCTTCAATAGTACCTGGTAATTTAAAGTGTATTTTCAATGGTTAATTAGGATATATTCCTTTAAATTATACAATAAGAACATATTGATTGAAATTAAGGTCATTTAAGTAAACTTCAAATGATGCTGAGTATGCACACCAGTGTACTCGGGTATACCCTAGGTATACCCGGGTTTAACCCAGGGTATACCCGGGTTTAACCCAGGGTATACCCGGGTTTAACCCGGGTTATACCCGGGTTTAACCCGAGTTATACCCGGGTTTAACTCGGGTTATACCTGGGTTTAACCCAAGATATACCCGGGTTTAGGGTTAGGGTTAGGGTCAGGGTTAGGGTCAGGGTCAGGGTTAGGGTTAGGGTCAGGATCAGGGTTAGGGTTAGGGTTAGGGTTAGGGTTAGGGTTAGGGTTAGGGTTAGGGTTAGGGTCAGGGTCAGGGTCAGGGTGAGGGTTAGGGTTAGGGTTAGGGTCAGGGTCAGGGTTAGGGTTAGGGTTAGGGTTAGGGTTAGGGTTAGGGTTAGGGTTAGGGTCAGGGTCAGGGTTAGGGTTAGGGTTAGGGTTAGGG
Source organism: Saccostrea echinata (assembly GCF_033153115.1). NCBI lineage: Eukaryota > Metazoa > Mollusca > Bivalvia > Ostreida > Ostreidae > Saccostrea > Saccostrea echinata. Next base: position 69,679,454 of record NW_026889803.1, read on the forward strand.
TTAGGGTTAGGGTTAGGGTTAGGGTTAGGGTATGGGCAGAAAACGAAGTTGCCGGAATTAGGTCATGCCGGAATTAGGTCAAAGAAAGTGAAAGTGAAAGTCATGGATAGAAGTCATAGCAAAGGAAATAGTGGAATTTTCCGAAGCTCATAACTCTCTTATTTATTATCGGATTAAGACGAGTTTGGTGTCGTTGGAAAGGTAAGAAAACGGACAATAAGACTATGAGAGAGTTTTAAAGTGCAGGTAGCCAGAAAGGGTGAAAACATGGATTTTAATTAAAACCAAAGATTGTACTTAAAAAGTAACAGAATGAGATTTGTTGACCGTTTTCAACTTGAAATATCTTGAGATTGAAATGTTCTAATTTAATTGCAACAATGCATGGTATGTGAGAACTTTACAAAACATAGCATGTTACTACTTGTTCGCAATGCTCGGTTAGTCGTAAACTCATGTCGCAACAAATTAAGAACGACTTCAGTGATTTGGACATGTCGCGACACCAGACATGTCCTTATTTTTGTCGATTACATATCAAATAGAAATTGGTTGCTTTATATTTGCACGGTTAACTTAGACGAAGGAAAAGAAAGCCTAATTTCACTTTTATTTCTTGTATTTTTAAGAAATACAAGAAAAATGTATATTTGTTGGGACCTAGAAAAAAATCACCTAAAATGCTATGTACCTCTGAGCAGAGGTCCAATATTTGTTTGATTTTTCGATTATTCCTGTGTAATGAAGATTATTTTATTTTATTTTATTTTTTTTTTTTTTCTGTTTTATCAAATACAAAATGATTTATAAGGAGGAAAAAAATAGCCAAAAAAGGCAAATATCTTATGTAACCCTGGGGTTAAAAGAAATGGCTAAATTTGTGTCTCGCTAAAGATTCCACGTGTATGTTAATTTTACATTATATACAACTTCAATTTCGCAACAATAATATTCATTTTTAAATAATATCTTAATAACCTAACGATGAATTATTTGGCCTACCTTTTTCACGTCTTCTTTTTTTCCACTGTCTGTGAAACTATGCGCTTACCCTATTCAAAGTCGGCGCGCGCTCAAAGTGTTGACCTAAGCATTTCACACCTGTTGCGGATGGCATCCTATACACAAAGCCTGCGAGTGCGTCTACAGCGGACCACGCTATACACAGCGAAAGGTTTATGTGATGAAATAATTAGTGGCCTGCACTAGTTTTTAAACGGAGCTGATGTCTTGTCAATTTAATGTACAAAGATTAAAGTGGATTTTTTCATCTCTCTGAGTTGTCTTTTCTTGTCATGTCATGAATAGAAGTAACAGTAAAGGAAATTGAAACACCAAATTTATGTCAGTAATAGACCTCGATAGGGACTCCTAGAAGCCACAAAGAGTAAGCAAAAATAGTTTCTCTCTCTTAAGATATGAAAGACTAAAGAGGAGGAAAATGTAGCAAAGTCTTCGAAAATTTGAAAGAGGGGTTGGACGGGTTATCGTGGTCAGATCTCGACAACCTGGACGTTGCTGAGGAAGTCTCAATGAGAGTTTTTCAAGTGCCGAGAAAAGGGATTTGGCTGGGAATGAAGGCGAATTTCCGTTTTGCACCAAGTTCTTTTTCGGCTTCTAACTGGAAAAGGGTGCGAGCTAGACCCCCAAATGATTTGTATTTCGAAAGTTGTGTAGAGGTCAAGGAATCCACATACCAAAGCTCAGCCTCAGTGCCTCAAGGGCATGCAACCTATGGGCATTTGAAGAAAATGTGCTGTAATTCCAGTTGGACAGGAAGGCGACGTCGGCGGAAGTCGAGAATTTGGGAGGAAAGGGAACTTCTCTTCCCATGAAAGGTCAAGTAGGTCTTGAAATGCTTACCTCAATCCTTCTTTCTGAAATGACCAAAAACTGCTCAGAAGGGGTGGTAAATTGACGCCAAATTGAAAGGTCCGTATCTCTCTTCGTTTTCATGCGATTTACAAACTCTTGGTGTCATTGAAAAGGTCTTGGCAAGTTCTGTCAACAACGTGAAGATGGTTATTAAAGGTTAAAGACGAAAAAAGTTGCGAGGGTTGAAAGATGTATGTCTCAGCAGCGTGGGTACACCTAGGCAATATTTGCTCTAGGAAGCCTCGCGAAAAGTCGTAAATTGTTCTGACCGTTATGGCTATGGATAGACGTTGTCAAGAGCTTTCTGACAAGCCCAGGAACTTGAAAATCCATAACGAAATAAAGATCTTCTGCCGTTTGCAAGCATATCAAGAAAATCGCTTGTTATTCAACTTTTGGCTCTCTGAACTGACACGTTCATGACATCATCGTAAAGAGCTCTTGAAGACCTTTCCAACGACACCCAGAACGTTAACATCGGAGCAGTCTGTCGAAAGATATGAGCCAAAAACGAAAAGTAAGTGTTTGCAGGGGTTAAAGTCAGGATTTGTGGGGGTTAGGGTTAGTGGGGGTTAGGGTTAATGGGGGTTAGGGTTAGTAGGGTTAAGGTTAGTGGGGTTAGGGTTAGTGGGGGTTAGGGTTAGTGGGGTTAGGGTTAGTGGGGGGTTAGGGTTAGGGTTAGTCAGGGTTAGGGTTAGGGTTAGTGGGGTTAGGGTTAGGGTTAGGATTAGTGGGGGTTAGGGTTAGTGTTAGGGTTAGGCTTAGGGTTGGGTTAGGGTTAGGGTTAGGGTTGGGTTTGGGTTAGGGTTAGGGTATGGGCAGAAAACGAAGTTGCCGGAATTAGGTCATGCCGGAATTAGGTCAAAGAAAGTGAAAGTGAAAGTCATGGATAGAAGTCATAGCAAAGGAAATAGTGGAATTTTCCGAAGCTCATAACTCTCTTATTTATTATCGGATTAAGACGAGTTTGGTGTCGTTGGAAAGGTAAGAAAACGGACAATAAGACTATGAGAGAGTTTTAAAGTGCAGGTAGCCAGAAAGGGTGAAAACATGGATTTTAATTAAAACCAAAGATTGTACTTAAAAAGTAACAGAATGAGATTTGTTGACCGTTTTCAACTTGAAATATCTTGAGATTGAAATGTTCTAATTTAATTGCAACAATGCATGGTATGTGAGAACTTTACAAAACATAGCATGTTACTACTTGTTCGCAATGCTCGGTTAGTCGTAAACTCATGTCGCAACAAATTAAGAACGACTTCAGTGATTTGGACATGTCGCGACACCAGACATGTCCTTATTTTTGTCGATTACATATCAAATAGAAATTGGTTGCTTTATATTTGCACGGTTAACTTAGACGAAGGAAAAGAAAGCCTAATTTCACTTTTATTTCTTGTATTTTTAAGAAATACAAGAAAAATGTATATTTGTTGGGACCTAGAAAAAAATCACCTAAAATGCTATGTACCTCTGAGCAGAGGTCCAATATTTGTTTGATTTTTCGATTATTCCTGTGTAATGAAGATTATTTTATTTTATTTTATTTTTTTTTTTTTTCTGTTTTATCAAATACAAAATGATTTATAAGGAGGAAAAAAATAGCCAAAAAAGGCAAATATCTTATGTAACCCTGGGGTTAAAAGAAATGGCTAAATTTGTGTCTCGCTAAAGATTCCACGTGTATGTTAATTTTACATTATATACAACTTCAATTTCGCAACAATAATATTCATTTTTAAATAATATCTTAATAACCTAACGATGAATTATTTGGCCTACCTTTTTCACGTCTTCTTTTTTTCCACTGTCTGTGAAACTATGCGCTTACCCTATTCAAAGTCGGCGCGCGCTCAAAGTGTTGACCTAAGCATTTCACACCTGTTGCGGATGGCATCCTATACACAAAGCCTGCGAGTGCGTCTACAGCGGACCACGCTATACACAGCGAAAGGTTTATGTGATGAAATAATTAGTGGCCTGCACTAGTTTTTAAACGGAGCTGATGTCTTGTCAATTTAATGTACAAAGATTAAAGTGGATTTTTTCATCTCTCTGAGTTGTCTTTTCTTGTCATGTCATGAATAGAAGTAACAGGGTTAGGGTTAGGGTTAGGGTTAGGGTTAGGGTTAGGGTTAGGGTTAGGGTATAGGGGGTTTTACGAAGATTGCTCCGGAGCCATCTCGTCAATGTCACTTTCTGTCACGTGATTTCAGTAGGCGTGGTTATTGTTTTTCTAATTTAAATACTTTGTGTAGCGAAACTATTAAAGTTTATTTTGTCATTTCCATCATACACTTTGGCTCAGTAGGTAGAACAGCGGACTTCAGATTAAGGGGTGCCGGGTTCGATTCCCGATGGGATCGTTCATTTTATAGCTCTTTTTATTATTTTTTTAAGATGAAAGTCGCTGATTAATTACAGATCTTTTCGAGTCAAATATTAGTATATATTGAGATTTTATACCCTTTTGTCCAAAGCTTGCTTCGAAATCATTTGTTTGGATATATAGAGAGATTATTGAAATCACAAGGAAGGAAGTGTTACAATAAAAAAAAATAATAATTTCATTTCGTATAACAAGAATAATTCTCTGCCGCTCCCAAACCCCTCTTTTCTATTATGCAGTTTGGTACAACTCTTACTCTAAAGAATGTTTATTAGCATATTGATGCAGCTTTTACTCTTTGTTAGGGGTAGGGTAATGGGGCTTTTATTGTAACTCAGTTGCATCTTGTCAATGCCAAAAAAAATCACGTGATAATTGTAGGTCCAGTTTTAGTGATAGATATTTTACCATAGAGAGTTCTAGAACCTTTACGTCATTTCTATTTTTATTGTCACGTGCATACTTGTAGGTTTGAGCCGCCATTTTACTAAACGAGACAGTAGGAAGATGTCAAAGAAAGTCGAAGAACCCGGTAAGTGGAATAGAGGAAAAGGAATCTTTTTTTAATGCTGGAGATTAAAATATTTTCTTAGAATGAGAACAAACTTCAATATGTGGTTGAAAAATGACCGATTTAATAAGAAATAAACTAGTTTTAACGATCATCAAAATTAGAGATATAAATAAGAGAAAATGACTTAAGTTGAAGATATAAGTAATACCGTATTGAAAAGGTCACAGTGAAGACCCTGATCCGAAGTGTAAAAATTGCGTAATGAAACATGCAAATAAATAAATATCTTCTCTTGACCCGATAATATGAGTCATGAAATATTGACTTTGTCCATGAGGGGAATTTATTGGAATAGACAATTCTCTTGAAAACTTTTTTACGTCAACTGTATTAAAGTGAAAATTAATTCACAAAATATATATATTCCGTGGTAAATCTGTTTTCTTTTAAATCTCAAGTCATACTTTGTATGTGATCTTAGTACCAAACTTAAATCTTTACATAAACCATTATATCAAATTAACCCTAACCCTAACCTTAATCTTAATCTTAACCTCAATCCTAACCTTAATATATTTACCCCTTAATTCTCACTGAAAGAACAGAATAATGTAAGCACATACTGATTACTTCATTAGATTTTCATACAATGATGATCCAAAACAAATAATTTCTTCGCTTAGAAACATGAGTAAGTAATAATTATGAGGAAGATTTCAAGTTAAACTATATTTAATTAATAGATGAATCTCAACTCTCTAAACCTGGAAAAGAGGGGATGAAAGAAAAGCAAGAAAAGAACATAGAAGGTAGATCAAAACTTATCAACAATTAGTTATCATACTTTATGAATTCTGTTTAATTTCATTCAAAGGACAACAAGCAATGTGGTAGTTGGTAGGATGAGAAAACTCCAATTAGAGTTTTTGATTTGGTTTCGGTTTAAACTTTATGCAATGAAATTAATGTAAAGAATATTGTTTGAACTATATTCATGGTGAAAATATAATTAACTGATTCTCATGCTTGATGAATGATTTCTTCAAAAGAACAAATGAAATTTTCAGATCCTGTCTCATCCACAAGTTGTATGGAGCAAGGAAAAGAAGAGGACTTGAAAGGAAAGCCAGAAGGAAAGATTGAAGGTAGACCAAAGCTTATCAACAATTAGTTATCAAACTATATGAATTCTTTTTATTTCATTCAAAAGACAACAACCAATGTTGTAGGTGGTAGGATGATAAAACTCCAAATTAGAGGTTAAGTTTTGGGTTCAGTTTAAACTAGATGCAATGAAACTAATGTAAATTAAAATTATTGAACTTTATTTATGATGAAAATATAACTGACTGTTTCCCATACTTGATGAATGGTTTCTTCCAAAGAACAATTGAAATTTTCAGATCCTGTCTCGAGCACAAGTGGAATCGAACAAGGAAAAGAAGAGAACTTGGAATTAAAGCAAGACAGAAAGAATGAAGGTAGACCAAAAATATAAGTTTAATTTCAACAAGCAGTGTTGTAGTTGGTAGGATAATAAAACCTCAAATAAGAGAATTAGGTTTGGTTTTGGAATCAGTTTATCAGCTCACCTGAACTGAAATCTTAAGTGAGCTTTTCTGATCACATCTTGTCCGGCATCCGTCTGTCAGTCTGTATGTCCCTCTGTCTGTCCGTTAGTCTGTAAACTTTTCACATTTTCATCGTCTTCTCAAGAACTTCTGGGCCAATTTCAACAAAACTTGCCACAAAGTATGTTTTAGTTAAGGGGATTCAAATTTGTTCAAATGAAGGGCTATGCCCCCTTCAAAGGGGACATAATTATGAACTAGTAAAAAACAAAGCCATGTTTGGTCATATTTATATGGAATCATCATCAGGTAGTGTATCTTCAAGTTTATAGAAATCATGACCCCCAGGGGAAGGGCGGGGCCACAATGACTGACCATTGTTTTAAAAAGAAATATAGAGGACAATTCTTTAAATAACTTCCCAAGAATAAAAAAGCCATGATTGGTCATATTTATTTGGAAGCATCCTCAGTTAGTGTAGATTCAAGTTCAAATCATGACATGACACCCGGGGCTTGGCAGCGTCCACAATGACCGAGCAAAGTTTCACATTGAAATATGTAGGAAAAATGTATTAAAAACTAAAGAATAGCAAAGCCATGATTGATCATATTTATACGGAAGCATTCTCAGTTAGTGTAGATTCAAATTTGTTTCAACCACCACCCCCGGTGGTTGGGCAAGGCCACACTGGCTGACCAAAGTTTAAAATAGAAATATATAATAAAATTCTTTAAATATTTTGTCGAGAATAGCAAAGATGTAATTGGTCATACATATATTTATATGGAAGCATTCTCAGGAAGTTTAGACTCAGGTTTGTGCAAATCATACCCTATCCCCTTTAAGGAATGGTTGGGACTTTTTTGGGTTTAAACTTTTCAATAATTAACTAATTTTTGCTTTTATGCTAGCCACAGTGCTGAGGTGAGCAATGTGGCCCATGGGCCTCTTGTATTAGATGCAATGATATCAATTTTAAAAAAAAAATACTGAACTATATTCATAGTGAAAATGTTATTGACTGATTTTCATGCTTGATGTATGGTTTCTAAGTGGAATGTAAAAAAGTTTTTAAGCTGTTTTTTATTTATCTTAGTATCTCCTTTAAACAGAAAAGATAAAAAGAGAATTAGGACTCTTAGGTATAATTTTTAAAATGTTTTACAGATACGCCAGTGAGACAGAATATATGTATCGAGGATGATGAAATCCCTTCAAGTCAACGATGAAAACACCGATATCGTATGGTCAACGAAGCGAAGAAGTTATGAAAACAAAAACATAGCTTTATCAGGAAAAATGGGTTTCAATTAAAATGACGCTGATTGCTTGTTTTAACATGACGGTTTTTTGGACATTTTTTTAAAATAAAGTTAAATCTTGTCTTGAACATGATGATTTGATTGAACATTAAAGAAATGTTTAATTAATTTTGTTAGAAATTTCATTTGGAATATAGAAAAAAAACTGGAGGTTGATGTTTGTTTGTAAAGACAAAAGTTCCATACTTTGAAGAAATAAATTTGAGCAATCAGTTTATTTAGTTAAGGAATGATTTGTTATTGAACTTGATCAATTTTTCAAAACCTAAATGAGGAGAAATTATGTTGAAATCTAGCAAGATGTTTCTAGATAAATACTATGAAAGCTGATGGTCTAGTTATCAGAATAGGGTGGATTTTTTCCCTCAAAGAAACTTTATTAAAAACTTCCTGAACAATGTAAAATATGTGAGTGATTGATTGAATTTTTCGAAAATTGTTCACTCATATGGAGATGTCACCATTTGCTGGTAGAGAGCAGTATATTCTGTACTATACTCGACACTCAGGACTACTGAGCAGGGAGGGATCTTTTTCATGCCAGCACCTACTGCGACACGGGACTTCGGTTTATACGGTCTCACCAGAGGAACCAGTGTACATGTCCCACAGTTGGATTCGAACTATCGAGTTCAGGATCAACACCTCACTTCACGATTTATAGAGAAGACGCTCTCAGTCAAATGCTGACTGAAGTTTTTCATATTAATTGTTAGTCCATTATTTATATACTGAATTGACGACAGATTCCTCCCCCCCCATTATTTCCTGATCATGACAACGAGCACACGGCGGTTGTGACCGCTCGGCAGGGGATGCTCACTCCTCCATGGAATCTGATCCCACCTCTGATGTTTCGGAGGTCCGTGTTTCCTCTGCTCTTATTTTGTATATTGTTTGATGGACTTTGAGATTGAATACTGCTCGTTATCTCCATATCCTTCTCTAACATTTCACAACCCGGGCGACTTTAGATATGAGGTTGAGAATATAAAATTATTTTAACCTTTGATTGCAAGACTATGAGTAAAGATAAATCAGCCAAAGAAACAAAGGGGTTGACGTGAAGGTTGTGATAATGCTTAAGGAGAATCCCAAAGAATATCCCCAAAGCTTTTAATTTTATAGATCTCTGTTTCAATCCTTTTAAATGATGGTTTCTGCATTGAAAGGCACACATTAGCTCTTAATAATTTAATAGAATTAGTTTCCTATTTTAACAAAATGGGGAAAAAAAATTACATCAAAATTAGATGTTTCTTGTAAAATATTTGCTATAAATCAATGCATCACATGGATACCTAATAAAATATGTAGAGAAAAGTCGAATAGAAATTTTTAGAAATAGAAAAAAAAAATAATTAAAATAAAACAAATAATTTTTTTTTTTAACTTGTGTTTAAATTCTTAAAACTAGGCACAACTGGAGAAAAACATGTTTGTTAATCATATTTTATAAGAAATGGGCATGAAAGTTTTAAATTTTACAGAAACATATTTTTTTAAAGTTTGGCCAATCCTGATGAAAAATAAACCGATCCCAACCAGAATTGTACATTTATTAGATATAAATAACATTTCTCGAAGAAAACTCGTCTCATTCGGTATAATAGGAGTTTAAAAAAAATTGAACTTGACAATCAAATATATTCTTTAATAGTAAATCCATGAAAAAGGCAATAAACTAGTTTTGTAGTTATTATGTTGAAATTTTGATGAGGATCGGTGTAATTTTGATCGGGTTAAATAACAAATTTAAAAAAAATTATTTTTTCCCCTAAATTTTTGCAATTTCAGTTCAATTTCTCTTTAAAATGTGATTGGAAAACATGTTCTCTTAAGTTATGACTAGTTTCATGGTGTTTTTAACCATAGGTTTAAAAATATTTCACAAATGATGAATTTCAATTTCATAAATAATTGGTATAAAATTAATTTAAAAAGTCTTTGCAGCATTTCTTTGCATATTTTATTAGACATTTATATGATGCATTCATTTACAGCAAACTTTTAAGTAGAAAACATCTGATTTGAATATAAATACTTTTTTCTTTATTTTTCTTTAAAAATATACAAAAGAAAAAATCAGAGCTAATATCGGCCTTTTAATGCCTCATACCATTCTTTAAAAAGGATGCCACAAAGATCTATAAAAGAAAGAGTTGGCCTGGCATTCCACTTTAACATTTGTTCTTAATCTTAAACTAAATATTATATGTAATCCAAATTCAAACCTTAATTTGAATCTTAACCTAGAAGTAAACCTTCACTTTTACGTCAATCTTAATCTTCAAACCTCAAATAAACCTCAAGCTTATCCTTAATCTATCTCTTAACCATAAACTAAACTTTAACCATAACTTAAACCTAAATCACAACCTTAATTTATCATCAATTTAACTCAAACATATTTTTACTCTTTAACCCATCCTTAACTCTAATCTGAATCTTAATCTTAACCATAACATTAAATTCAATCTTAAACCTAACCTGAATCTGAAACCTAATGGTTACCTTGATAGTAAACCTTCTTATGTTAACCCTTTTCAAAAATGAAGATTTGTTTGATTAGTTACCATATCAAGATTCCACTCTGAAACAAGAACTAAAATTTAATCTAAATCTTCAACCCCTCATTAACTTTTAAACCTTCCTTTAATATCAATCTTTAACCCTAACCTTAACCTTTATATTCAAACCTATCCTTAACCTGGTATCTTAAACCTAACCTGGTATCTTAAACTTAACCTGGTATCTTAAACCTTACCTGGTATCTTAAACCTAACCTGGTATCTTAAACCTAACCTGGTATCTTAAACCTAACCTGGTATCTTAAACTTAACCTGGTATCTTAAACCTAACCTGGTATCTTAAACCTAACCTGGTAGCTTAAACCTAACCTGGTATATTAAACCTTACCTGGTATCTTAAACCTTACCTGGTATCTTAAACCTAACCTGGTATTTTAAACCTAACCTGGTATCTTAAACTTAACCTGGTATCTTAAACCTAACCTGGTATCTTAAACCTAACCTGGTATCTTAAACCTAACCTGGTATCTTTAAGTAAGATATAAAATATTGTTTTCCGGTTTTTGTTAACAAGAAAAGGTAATACTTTGGATATTGATCATTTTACTAGATCTTATTTTTCTTAAACTTGTTGAAAACATTAGGTCTAGAAATATCAAATTATTGAAACGTACTTTTTTCATTGGGGTCATAATTCTTCGAAATGTCTAATTTTTAATTATGTTCCATGCGCAGATCTTGAGGGGGTGCGGTGGTGGGTCCGCCCCCCCCCCCCTCCATTGAGTTTTCAGAGATATTAAACTGATAAAAAAAAAAGCAAATAAAAAGTGACCTTTAGACCGCCCCGACTTAAAACGGAGACTACTTTTGTGACGCAGACCCAGTTTAAGTTTGTATGAGAAGTAATAGATATTAAAGCATTAGAATTCATTACTTGTCAGCAAATATCTGTCAACCCCCCCCCCCACCCCTCGTCTACCTATGATTTTCACGTTTGTGCGTGTGCGTGTGTGTTGTTGTTTTTTTTTCGCTTATCAACAAATTTCTCTCAATCACTCCACCCCCCTCCAGCTATGAAATAGTAATTTCATGTTTGGCAACTTTTATTTTGCTTTCCAGGAAATTGAAGAGTTAAAATGGATTGTTTTTTACTGTGGTCCCCCCCCCCCTTCTTGGAAAAAAATCCTTGATCCAATCCATGGTAGAAAATTACGCTGGTATCTTAATACTCTCTTTATATTGCATTATTTTTGCACTAAGTTTGTTGTACAAATGTCCGCGAAAAAAATTGACTTCATACATAGCGTAAATTAATAACACGCGGTTAAAACACATCCACCTTAAATAAATGGTTTGGTTTAAAATAACTTAAATTTGATCAAAATAAGAGAAAGAAAAGAAATACAATTAACCATACAATGATGATCCAAAACAAATAATTACTTAGCTTAGAAACATGAGTAAGTAATAATTATGAGGAAGATTTCAAGTTAAACTATATTTAAATAATAGATGAATCTCGAATCCTAAACCTGGAAAAGAGGAAATACGATATCCCATGTTTATTCCTTTTAAGATTTTAAGAACTGATGCTGAACAAATTGCTTTCAGGGGAATATATATTACATTTTACCCCTCTAAATAATGTAATAAGATCATTTGTAACAGTTATAGCATATTTAATTTTCATTCTTGGTTCTTTTTGTTTAATAAAGTTGGAAAGTTATCGCTGAAGGTCACAAAATAACTCTTCTGCGCGACTAAAACAGAGAAGATTTCCAATACACGCCAGCTGCGCGGTTAGCGTCGTCATATAGAACAGTCTAAACACACAGTGTCTCGAACGCAGCAGATTACGGACGGAAAGGGAAGAAAACGCTAAAAGGTAGGCAATTTATTTTTTCGGAGAATAATTTAGAATTTATATTTTAAAATAGTTTCTTCGACGGAAAATTTCTTTGGTATGTATACTCCAAAATCACATATTTTCGTGTGTCAAATTGAATTTGTTCTTCGGGTTTTCATTTCATGGTTCAATGACAAAGAATTATTTAAGCTTCAACATTTTTGGACAAAGAATTATTTAAGCTTCAACATTTTTTTCATTTCGTAGATGACATAATTTCTTTGGTCTCGACATGCAAAGAAAAAAACGATAATATAATCTTAAACCTAACCTGGTATCTTAAACCTAACCTGGTATCTTAAACTTAACCTGGTATCTTAAACTTAACCTGGTATCTTAAACCTAACCTTAATCTTAAACCTAACCTGGTATCTTAAACCTAACCTGGTATCTTAAACCTAACCTTAATCTTAAACCTAACCTGGTATCTTAAACCTAACCTTAATCTTAAACCTAACCTGGTATCTTAAACTTAACCTGGTATCTTAAACCTAACCTGGTATCTTAAACTTAACCTGGTATCTTAAACCTAACCTGGTATCTTAAACCTAACCTGGTATCTTAAACTTAACCTGGTATCTTAAACCTAACCTGGTATCTTAAACTAACCTGGTATCTTTAAGTAAGATAAAAAAAATATTGTTTTCCGGTTTTTGTTAAGAAGAATAGGTAATACTTTGGATATTGATCATCCGAAATTGAGATGAAAGTGCTTAGCTTTCCTCATGTGGAATCATTGGTGTATGGTTATGTTAGGGATGAATATTACATCTTGAAATCCTCATTATGAATGAGTTATGCAGAAAATATTCTCCCAAGGAAGTCAATAAAATTTAATTTCTTACGGACATTTCCCCCTTTCCAATGCACACACAGAAAACATTGATTCCACAACATCTTTTTATGAAAATGCATTTGCTTAAATTGTAGCATTTATAGGGCATATTACATGTGTTAAGAATTTTATTTTAAATGTACTCTATAGATATTTTTGCAAATAGTCGGAAGAAAAGGGAGGGATATTAGAGTCTTTATTTGATACTTATCGTAAGAAATAAATGTCACTTTTTATTTTTATAGATTCTAAGGATGGCAACAAACGAAGCATCTGTTGAAGAGTCCGAGTATGAGGATGGTAGGTCAATCTTCAAATTTTATTTTAAGGAAAACAAAAAAATTATGTGCATCTGGGATATTACATGTGTGTATTCTTTTTTATCACAAAGTATTTTCTAACTTGCAATGTAAAAGCCACTCAAATTAGCAGCATAAATATGTTTCTAATTGTGTTATAGTCTTCTCATTCTATTCTTGCAGAATTTGTAACAGCCTCTGCCTTAGACGGTATTTTACAGAGGGAAATGTCTCGGATGGGACAAATCTTAATTAAGGAGACGAGAAATATCATCCAGGAAGAGATGGAGGGTTTCAGAATGCAGATTAGAAATGCAGTGAGGGAAGTAACGGCAGAAAAGGTACAAGAGATGAAGCAAGAGGTGAAAGCGTTATCACGAGAAGAATTTGTTAACTGGCAGGAAGGGTTTTTGAAGCGGATGAAGACAGAGATTGACATATCTGAACAGAGGATTAGAGGATGTGTGAACCAGTATGTGGCGGAATGCAATGTGGCCCTGGTTCATCCATCGAATATAAACATAATTTCTGTTGTGGATAACCTCACAATGCCTGAAACTGACGTAAAGCAATCAGAAGAAAAGATGGATGAAAGTGAAGCTGGTCCATCCACGTTACAACCGTCATTTCCCACCAATGAAGCTGGTTCATCCAGATCCGAAAAAGATCTCGATCGAAGTGAAAGTGTTCCATCGGGTGAAGATGGTAAAATCGTCACATCCACTCCAAAATCAGCTCCAAGAAAAATCCCAAGATTTAATTGGGGTTCAAACCCAAGAGGTAATGATTTTATTGTAAACAAATGCAAGGACAATAATTATCGCAGAACAATCTCCATCAAGGAAGCTATCTTTGAGGAGGGAGCAAAGAAAGGATTTTGGAGTGATTCAAGAGCATGGTATTCACGGGTGATCACCAGGATTGACAATGTCTGCCGAAACCAATAAGCTTATCGGCAGACATTGTCAATACACTTAAGGGACATGGACACAGATTCAGCTGAAAATTTATGTTTTTCCTTTATTATAATATCAAAATTTCAACCAAGGCACAGGGTGTTTCAGGAAACATGTCCCGATTTTGTGGTTTCAATAGAATGTTTAACAGTGAAAACGAAAGAATGTTTTGCAAAAATGAAAACAATTTTCCTAACATAAAAGTTGGAGTAATTTTTAATCAATTATTTTTTTAAGACAGGCATATTTAAACTTTGAACAAATAGTTTTCAATTTATCGTCATTTTTATGTTTTCTAAAAAGTCACAATATTTTCAGTAAGCATCCTCATTTTGTCTCTTAATTCCTTTATGACATTTTTTTTTTTTTTGACATGTCTAATGAAAAGATGTTTTCTAAAAAGATTATTTTAATTTGACTACTTTCTTTTTCAAAACCGTATGCACTAATATTGATGATTTTAGAGATTTTCTGTTTGCATTGTTTAGTTTTTAAACCTCCATTGATCCATTTATGAAAAAAAAACCCTCAAAAACCAATTTTTGATAATGTAATCAAAACTTCAATGGAAAAAAAGAATTTATCTTATATCTTATATTGTTATAACACAAGATATTTCAAGAAAATGGGCTTTAAAATACACAGTTATATTTTTAAAATATTTCATTACTGTGCAAAAATATAGAGAATAATAGTCGGGACATGTTAGTTGAAACACGCTGTTTTTTAACGATTAGCAAAATTTGAATATCAGTAGTAGAGATAGAAAACAAATATAGAACTCCAAACCTTTGTTTTTTAAACAAGGTCCGTTCCATGTTTTTGTTTATACAAGTTAAATATACTAATATGATCTTTCAAAGCACAATTCTCAATAAAGAAACTATTTCTAACGACGATCACACAATTTGTAGTGATTTGGTGAATCTCGTTATATTATGAGTATGATATTTTCTATATGTAAATAAAAAACAGACACGAGTATTGTTTAAATTTGGATAACTTTTAAGTTCTACATCTGTTTTGTAAATCCAAAAATGATGTTCAAAGTTTTGCTGATCATTTGATTTGTGTTGATTGGGAACCCTAACAAAAAATATTATGGTTAACTATAGTTTACTATAGTTAATTATAGTTATAACTTTCACACTTTGAAAACTTTGATTTACTATAGTGATAACTTTGACACTTTGAAAAACTTTAACGAAAACTTTGACTTTTCGAAAAACTTTGACGAAAACTTTGACATTTTGAAAAACTTTGACGAAAACTTTGACATATTGAAAAACTTTGACGAAAACTTTGACACTTTGAAAAACTTTGGTGAAAACTTTGACACTTTGAAAAACTTTGGCGAAAACTTTGACACTTAAAAAAACTTTGGCGAAAACTTTGACACTTTGAAAAAATTTTATCGAAAACTTGGATACATTGAAAAACTTTATCATAAACTTTGACACTTTGGAAAACTTTGGCTAAAACTTTGACACTTTGAAAAACTTTAGCGAAAACTTTGACACTTTGAAAAACTTTGGTGAAAACTTTGATACTTTGAAAAACTTTGGCGAAAACTTTGACACTTTGACAAACTTTGGCGAAAACTTTGACACTTTGAAAAACTTTAGCACAAACTTTGACACTTTGAAAAACTTTAGCGAAAACTTTGACACTTTGAAAAATTTTGGCTAAAACTTTGACACTCTGAAAAACTTTAGCGCAAACTTTGAAACTTTTAAAAACTTTAGCAAAAACTTTGACACTTTGAAAAACTTAAGCTAAAAACTTTGACACTTTTAAAAACTTTAATAAAAACTTTGACACTTTGAAAAGCTTTGTCAAAAAATTTTGACACTTTGAAAAACTTTGGCAAAAACTTGAAAACCTTTAGCGAAAACTTTAGTGAAAACTTTGACACTTTGAAAAACTTTGGCAAAAACTCTGACACTTTGACAAACTTTGGCGAAAACTTTGACACTTTGAAAAACTTAAGTGAAAACGTTGACACTTTGAAAAAACTTTGGTGAAAACTTTGACACTTTAGAAAAGTTTGACAAAAACTTTGACACTTTGATTTACTATAGTTAACTATAGTATTTGTTTTGCTAGGGAATTGAAAACATTAAAAAAATTCTTTAAAAAATAAGTTGAAATTGTGTCCATGTCCCTTTTACCTGAAGGTTCGAAAGTTCTAACACATTGTAAATAATCTCTGAGAATGAAGTTCATTTTCAGTTTTGTTCAATATTTTCACATTTTTCAAATTAACTCTATTGGAGAGAGTTTATATGATCACATATTAACATTTTTTTTTGCAAGATATAAAGTAAAATATACAGTATTATTACATACATGTATATTGCTTTTTCCGACCTTTACATTATGGGTCGATATCATTGTGTTTTTTTTCTTTTGTTTTTTAGTTTGGTTTTGTTTTTAATTGACAAAGAAAATTAGAAATATTTTGTCCAATTATTTTTTTTGGTAACATTTCAATGATAAGCAAAAATTTGTATACCAGTAATAGAGATACAAGACAGAATTATAACCTCAAACCTTTGTCAAATAAAAAAATTAAGGTTCCGTGTTTTTGTTTACATAGGTTAAATACATTAATATGATCTTTCAAAACATAATTTCTCTATAAAGAAGCTAGTTCTAAAGACGATTACACAATTTGTAGTGAATTGGTGAATCTCGACTATGTTGTGAGTATGATATTTTCTATGCGTAAAGAAAATTCAGGCACGAGTCTTGTTTAAATTTTGATGCCTTTACGTTCTACATCTGTTTTGTAAATCAACAAATGATGTTCAAATTTTTGCTGATCATTTGATTTGCTTTGATTAGGAATTGTAAACATTAAAATTTATTTAAAAAAAAAAAAAAAGTTGAAATTGTGTCTTGTCCCTTTAACCTGAAGGTTTGAAAGTGTTTACACATTTCCAATAATCTCTGACAATGAAGATCATTTTAAGTTTTGTTTCAATATTTTAAATATTTTTCAACTTAAAATAACTGTATTGGAGCGAGTAAACATTATGACATTTTAACAACTTTTTTATTGTATGCTATAAAATGAACATATACAATGTATTATTATAAACAGGTACATTGCTTATTTCGACTTTTACAATATGAGTCGATATCATTGTTTTTTTTTTGTTTTTTTTTTTTGAATTGACAAAGAAAATTATAAATATGTTTGTCCAAATATTTTTAATTTGCCTATTTTTAATGATGAGCAAAAATTTGACTCTCAGTAGTAGACATACAAGACAGATTTAGAACCCCAAACCTTTGTCAATTAAACAAGGTACGTTCCATGTTATTGTTTACATAGGTTAAATATTCTAAAATGATTTTTCAAAGCAGATATTCTCAATAAAGAAGTTAATTCTAAATATGATTACACAGTTTCTATTGATTTGATGAATCTCTTAATATTATAAGTATGATATTTTCTACATGTAAACAAAAACAAGGCACAAGTCTTGCATATATTTTGATGACTCTTACGTTCTGAATCTCCTTTACAAATCAACAAATGATTTTCAAATTTTTGCTGATCATTTGATTTGCTTGAATTAGGAGCTGTAAACATTAAAATTCATTGTTAAAAGAAATAGGTGATATTGTGTCCATTTCTCTTTAAACTGAAGTTTTGAAAAATTTATTCACACTGACAATATTCTTCCAGGACTGAATGAATGTCATTTTCCGTTTTGTTTCAATAATTTTCAAATTTTCAAATTAAAATAACTGTATTGTGGAGAGTGAACATTATCACATTTTTAACAAATATTTGGTATGCTATAGAATAAACATGTACATGTTTTATTATTTATATTGCTTGTTTTGACTTTAACAATATGAGTTGATATCATTTTCGTTTCTTTTAAAGTGACAAAGAAAATTAATAGTATTTTGTGTTCAATATTTTTTTCCTTTATTTTCTCTTTGTCACGAATAAAATAAAAGCAATCAAGGAATGTTTTTGAATTTGTGCTTAAAAGAGAAGAAGCTTCTGTCCACAACATTTCTTTCATCGCACAGTTTCAAGTAGAAGTTGTATGCAGCGTTAAGAGACTTTGGTTTTGTTAGTTTAACAATATGTAAGATTTCAAGTTCCAACCCTTGCCAGCGGCCTCGAAATCCAGCTGTACAGTGTTTTCTTGGTACCTTTTGAATATTCTCTCTCTGAATTTCATTAACTGGTAAATCATCAGGGTTAGGGTTCATATCTTCGAATCTTTCGACCTCTCCTGAACTGTCTTCATTCTCAGAGTCATCATTAAGTTTTTCAGATCTCTCATACATTACTTCAGGCTTAGATATTAAATACGGAAGATTATCATGCAACTTCATCACTGTAAGATGAGGGAAAATTTGCAGTCTAAATTTGGAAAGAATTTCATGATTCTGAAGGGTATGTGTCAAATTTGGGAGTTTCTTGTGGATCTTCAAATGATGTTTTTGGAAATTTTCGTAGGAAACATACCAGTTATTTTGCATCAAACCTATGCATGACACATATGTACAAATTTCTGTCAACAACTGAATGTTGATACGTTCTTCCATCAAATTGCAAAGAACCTCCGAAATCCATGGAAAGGAAAAATTATTGTCTTTTGCAATGTCTCGGAATTTTGAAGAATGAACTAATCCTTCTGATTCTAGAGAATGGATAACAAGATTGGTGACTTCTATGCTTTTTTCAGTAGAAATTTGGCCAGATTGTTCATATAGAATTTTCAAATACCCATTTCCTCTCCAAGCTATTTTAGGATTTCTATTCCCGTCATAAAATGATAGATCAGGGAAGTATGTAATATCTAAACTTTGAAATCCCTTTATCAAAATATCTGTAGTATTTCTACCCTCTTCTTATATCAATTCTAAGACCCGCTTAAATACATATGGATGCTTATATTGTAGTTTGTTGCAAAGTTTGTTGCATAAGTCCAACAAGGAGATGGATCCAGAAAATCTCCCCCCTCCTGGGAAAGTTTTACCTCTCATGTTTGCTAAAAGAGAGTGACCACAATTTGCTATTCTGTAAGGATCAGCCATAATGTCTTGAATTAAGATTAAGACAGCTCTCTTGCCAATTACTACATCGCCACTTTTCAAAACGTCAGAAAAATTGAATATCCGTCGAATTCTGTTTTCTTCTATTTTGGATAGTTTTATAAACTTCAGCGGAGGGGTACTTCTATTGTTTAGTGCACTTACTTCACTATTTTCAAGACATAGGAATCCATTTTCCCAAGTAAGTGATCTGTCAGGAGAGGATCCCCCCGGTCCAAGATTTGACGCAAAAATATTGTCAAGTACTGAATTTGGTTTTCCTCTCCAGAATTTTTCATTGGCAACTTCGTATTGATATGCTTTCCAAACATCAAAAAAACCACCTTTGTTTTTTTTCTCTTCGAACAAAGTGAATAATGTCTGATGAATATGCTTTGGTATACTGCATATAAAAGCAGAAAAAGTCAGTTGAGGATCTGGTGATGATGTTTTGTTCGAAAATGGCACCAACAGTGGGTACTTTGCAATTAGATTTTGTAGCACAGAACAATCGATAAAGTCTTTTGCGATAATTGTTTTTGAACTGTTCTGTTCCAAGGCAACAATTTCAACCCTAGCGTTGACCTTGACCAGTTTAAGGCAGTTTTCTTCACATATATCTAAGTACTCTTTGCTTTTTTTTTCTAAACTTTTTAGTATTTCCTTATGAAGAATACCTGTAGAAACTATGCATCCAAACGTTGGATGAATATACGATGCACTCAAATGTGGAGTGTCGGCATAGAATTGAACAAAATTTAAGACATGAGGAGTTTTACAAATTTGTCGTAGTTCTTGAGTAATGTCAAGTATTCTTCCGTCTAAGTTTGTCTGGAAGTTTGCACAGGAACTCAAAGTGAGTGCTGTAGTAAATGTTCCACGCTCACCGACAATATCTTGTAGTCCGAATCTTGACCATAATAAATGTTGATCAAAGAACTTGGATGAAATGGTTATCGCAGCATGAATAGAAATAGTAGCTTTGTTCACATCAAATGCTTTCACGATGATTTCATCCGAAGTATCATGTTGACCTAATTGAAAAGCTAATACTGTTACCTCAAATTCCTCTTTATGCAGCGTTATTTGAAGTGCTTCATCTAAAAGACGTAACACAAGAATCCTGTCGTCTGGTAACACTCTCCATTTCCGGATATTTTTAATTGAATTTTTCTTAAATGTACCTCTAGATATATCCGCTGGCGACAAGGATTGAATACACTTCGAAAAATTATTTCGGAACGTATCGTAAAAATCGTATTGATATTTTTGAAGAAGTGATTCATTCACATGTGTGAAATGTGTCCGTTGAGGTTTTGGTAATAGAGCGAGATGAAATTCAAAACCATCACCTTCAAACATTTTTGTACTCACACTCCATCTTAAACATTCAAGCCCCCTTCTCGAAAAACTGGCTAGGGGCAAATGCTTCCTGACAATGTTATAGACTTTAATAAGACTAAATTTCTCTCTTGGTAGAATTCCTAAATACGTGAATGAAGCTGAAATATCTGAAAATCGTTCTAAAGTTGCCACTATACCGTCCACATCAAAATCGAAGTCATACCACAAGGTTTGAGTGACACGTGGAATCGTACAGTCTCTTATTCTAATTGGTTCAGTTCTGGTAAGTATGTTAGCTGGATTCAAGCCAAACCTGATGACTTCTTCGGTATTTTCCTTACCTGTCGTGATATATGCTGATTCGACCTCGTTGTCTGTCATTTCAATGTCTTCCAACTTTAAGTTTTACATAACGATTAATTGGAATGTACACGTAATAAACTGGATAAGGTTTGTTTGGGTAAGGGTTTAAGGTTAGGGTTAAGGTTAGAGATAAGCGTCTTCATCAGCGTTGGAGGAATGGTTAGCAGTTTAGGTTAACGGCAGGGCTAGAGAAGTCAATTATTTTGATAAAGGTGAGGTGTTAGACTATTGTGATATCAATAATAACCTCTTGGTAAAAAATTTCAAATTATTGTAGCCGCATAAGATGTGTTTATTTAAGGTAAAGACATAGGTGAGCGTACCTTAACTGCAAGTTTAAGCGTAACTGTAACTTTAATCTTATTCTTAATTTAAGCCTTTATTCTAACCTTAACCTTAAGACAAACTTGACCTTAACTTGATCTATAAATTCAATATGAACGTTTAACTTAAATGGAAATGTAATAAAATTTTTAATATTTCCCTTAACCTTAACTTTAGTCTTAAACTTAACCTTTATACAAACCTTAAACTTCGTCTTAATCATACGCAAAACCTAAAATTCAAAACATTAACCTAATCTTAACCTTAACCTGAATCTGAATCTTAACCTTAACCTTAACCTTAATCTTGAACTTAACCTTAACCTTAACTCTAATCATAAGATTATACCGAAGTTTGAGTCTGTATAGCTAAATATATCGTTAAATAATGTCTTTCAGGTTGAGTTTGAATGTTTACTTGGCTGTTGGTTTTTAAGTAGAGCACAAAAGGGTTTAGTATGTATTCAAATCAGGTGAGTTCTGGAAAATATGTTTATGTCAATGATTTATGTAAATATCCGCTAGGTATCTTTTTGTATTATACTTGTCACATTTACCGTCATAATTAATTATTGTTTAAATTTTGGATTTACACTAAATAGGGTGTGTGTGTGTGTGAGGGAGAGGGTGTGTGTGTGTTTTTTTTTTTGGTTGTGTTTATTGTTTGTCGCTAGAGATCGAAAAGAAGGTGAATATGTAGAATCGAAGTTGTTGTATGGTCAATATAAACCAGTGCATTTTCAATGTTAGAAATAAATTACATGGTTTAAAATGTGTTTCAGTTGAAAATGGAATGTGACACAAAAGCAGAAAAAGAGAACGGTAACTATATTTACACATTAAATTAAGCTAAAAACAAATCATTTTTAAAGGAAAAAGTATTTTAATTTTCAAGGTGCATAATTCAATTAATTATATTAATTAATATAATTAATTATATTTTCAATAGAATATGTTACAATTTCTGAGCTGGACAATATTATTACCAAAGAGATAACCTCATTGAAGAGTCTGGTGATGGAAAACACGAAAGTGATGATTATGGAAGAAATGAAAGTATTGAAAGAGGACGTCTTCAGGGAAATTAGCAATGAGTTTTTTATCCAGGACAAAATAAAAGAAGAAATCAAGATGACCGTTTCACTGAAAGTCAAATCGTTTGAATATGAAATGACACAGAAAATGGTTCTCTTCACAGATCATTTACTAGGGCACCGTTGGGACCAATTATGGAAAACTCCTAAAGATGAATCTCTGGGCTCTACATTTCTGAAAGAAATTCTAGACAGGCATATTTCTCAGTGTAAGGTCGTTTTAATTCGTCCTTCAAACACTGCAAGAGCTCATTCAACTCAAAGTCATGTTTTATCTGTAAATCAAATGCAACCTAGTTATGATATTGTCGATAGTAATTTCAAGGTCTCCAATCAGGTCGAACTGAATACAGAGAAGAAAAACTCTGCACATATTTCACGGCCATTTAAGACCTTAAGAAGCTATCCAAGAAGACACTTAGCTAAAAAAGAGACTGATGTCCTTGATTTGATTGATGATTCTAACTTCATGGTGAAATATATTAATGATGAGATAGGTACAAAATTGAAAATACTTGTAAATTGTATACACTGAGTATAGATAATAGAATCAATGATACATTTTGAATGTTGATATTACAGGAAATGGTGTATTTGCAAGGAAGAAGTTCTCTAAAGGTGAACCTTTGCTTGAATACAAAGGCAAATTGAG
>NW_026889803.1:69705000-69707500 GCF_033153115.1 Saccostrea echinata
TTTTTAAGATGGAAGTCGCTGATTAATTACAGATCTTTTCGAGTCAAATATTAGTATATATTGAGATTTTATACCCTTTTGTCCAAAGCTTGCTTCGAAATCATTTGTTTGGATATATAGAGAGATTATTGAAATCACAAGGAAGGAAGTGTTACAATAAAAAAAATAATAATTTCATTTCGTATAACAAGAATAATTCACTGCCGCTCCCTAACCCCTCTTTTCTATCATGCAGTTTGGTACAACTCTTACTCTAAAGAATGTTTATTAGCATATTGATGCAGC
Organism: Saccostrea echinata; assembly: GCF_033153115.1. Classification (NCBI taxonomy): domain Eukaryota; kingdom Metazoa; phylum Mollusca; class Bivalvia; order Ostreida; family Ostreidae; genus Saccostrea; species Saccostrea echinata. The sequence goes on from NW_026889803.1 coordinate 69,705,286, forward strand.
TTTTACTCTTTGTTAGGGGTAGGCTAATGGGGCTTTTATTGTAACTCAGTTGCATCTTGTCAATGCCAAAAAAAATCACGTGATAATTGTAGGTCCAGTTTTCTGATAGATATTTTACCATAGAGAGTTCTAGAACCTTTACGTCAGTTCTATTTTTATTGTCACGTGCATACTTGTAGGTTTGAGCCGGGTTAGGGTTAGGGTTAGGGTTAGGGTTAGGGTTAGGGTAAGGGCACTTTGACGTGTTGCGGGTGCGGGATTGCGGGACTCCGCCTATTTTATCACGTGATTGTCAATCATTTCATTGTGAAAGTAGGTGTTTTCTTGCAGAATTTCTTTCGATTTGGACGTTTATATACTGTTGTGTTTTTAATGGGTGATTTTTTTGATGTTAGGTAATATTTCATTTGATTTTTTTAATTGCTAATTATCATGTATTGTTTGAGTAAGCAACGGCATCTTTTTTAAGGAAGTAATGCATAATCTTGCCTTATTTTTGCATTAAAAATTAACGGAAGTATAATGAATTTTTTGTGTTTAAGAGGACAAAGTTTATGTATATTTTTTTGTGTTCTTCAATAGTACCTGGTGATTTAAAGTGTATTTTCAATGGTTAATTAGGATATATTCCTTTTAATTACACAATAAGAACATATTGATTGAAATTTAGGTCATTTAAGTAAACTTCAAATGATGCTGAGTATGCACACCAGTGTACTCGGGTATACCCTAGATATACCCGGGTTTAACCCAGGGTATACCCGGGTTTTACCCAGGGTATACCCGGGTCTAACCCAGGGTATACCCGGGTTTAACCCGGGTTATACCCGGGTTTAACCCGGGTTATACCTGGGTTTAACCCAAGATATACCCGGGTTTAACCCAGGATAATCAAGGGTTAAACCCAGGATATACCCGGGTATAACCCAGGATATACCCGGGTATAACCCAGGTATAATCAAGGATATATCTGGGTTTAACCCATGATAAACCCGAGTATAACCCAAGATATACACGGGTTTAACCCATGTTAAACCCGGGTATAACCCAGGGAAAACTTGGCCGTGATACAGGGTGAATATTATTGTGAAACCTAGGTATACGATGGGTTTTACTTTGGTTTTCTACAGGTTTTTTACTCTTTATTCATATTTATTTTACTTAATGAGTATGAGAGCATATTTTTTTGCTTTCCAACATGGTTAGGGTTAGGGTTAGGGTTAGGGTTAGGGTTAGGGTTAGGGGTTAGGGGTTAGGGGTTAGGGTTAGGGTTAGGGTTAGGGTAAGGGCACTTTGACGTGTTGCGGGTGCGGGATTGCGGGACTCCGCCTATTTTATCACGTGATTGTCAATCATTTCATTGTGAAAGTAGGTGTTTTCTTGCAGAATTTCTTTCGATTTGGACGTTTATATACTGTTGTGTTTTTAATGGGTGATTTTTTTGATGTTAGGTAATATTTCATTTGATTTTTTTAATTGCTAATTATCATGTATTGTTTGAGTAAGCAACGGCATCTTTTTTAAGGAAGTAATGCATAATCTTGCCTTATTTTTGCATTAAAAATTAACGGAAGTATAATGAATTTTTTGTGTTTAAGAGGACAAAGTTTATGTATATTTTTTTGTGTTCTTCAATAGTACCTGGTGATTTAAAGTGTATTTTCAATGGTTAATTAGGATATATTCCTTTTAATTACACAATAAGAACATATTGATTGAAATTTAGGTCATTTAAGTAAACTTCAAATGATGCTGAGTATGCACACCAGTGTACTCGGGTATACCCTAGATATACCCGGGTTTAACCCAGGGTATACCCGGGTTTTACCCAGGGTATACCCGGGTCTAACCCAGGGTATACCCGGGTTTAACCCGGGTTATACCCGGGTTTAACCCGGGTTATACCTGGGTTTAACCCAAGATATACCCGGGTTTAACCCAGGATAATCAAGGGTTAAACCCAGGATATACCCGGGTATAACCCAGGATATACCCGGGTATAACCCAGGTATAATCAAGGATATATCTGGGTTTAACCCATGATAAACCCGAGTATAACCCAAGATATACACGGGTTTAACCCATGTTAAACCCGGGTATAACCCAGGGAAAACTTGGCCGTGATACAGGGTGAATATTATTGTGAAACCTAGGTATACGATGGGTTTTACTTTGGTTTTCTACAGGTTTTTTACTCTTTATTCATATTTATTTT
>NW_026889803.1:69712500-69715000 GCF_033153115.1 Saccostrea echinata
GGTCATTTAAGTAAACTTCAAATGATGCTGAGTATGCACACCAGTGTACTCGGGTATACCCTAGGTATACCCGGGTTTAACCCAGGGTATACCCGGGTTTAACCCAGGGTATACCCGGGTTTAACCCGGGTTATACCCGGGTTTAACCCGAGTTATACCCGGGTTTAACTCGGGTTATACCTGGGTTTAACCCAAGATATACCCGGGTTTAGGGTTAGGGTTAGGGTCAGGGTTAGGGTCAGGGTCAGGGTTAGGGTTAGGGTCAGGATCAGGGTTAGGGTTAGGTTAGGGTAAGGGCACTTTGACGTGTTGCGGGTGCGGGATTGCGGGACTCCGCCTATTTTATCACGTGATTGTCAATCATTTCATTGTGAAAGTAGGTGTTTTCTTGCAGAATTTCTTTCGATTTGGACGTTCATACACTGTTGTGTTTTTAATGGGTGATTTTCTTGATGTAAGGTAATATTTCATTTGATTTTTTTAATTGCTAATTATCATGTATTGTTTGAGTAAGCAACGGCATCTTTTTTAAGGAAGTAATGCATAATCTTGCCTTATTTTTGCATTAAAAATTTACGGAAGTATAATGAATTTTTTGTGTTTAAGAGGACAAAGTTTATGTATATTTTTTTTATGTTCTTCAATAGTACCTGGTAATTTAAAGTGTATTTTCAATGGTTAATTAGGATATATTCCTTTAAATTATACAATAAGAACATATTGATTGAAATTAAGGTCATTTAAGTAAACTTCAAATGATGCTGAGTATGCACACCAGTGTACTCGGGTATACCCTAGGTATACCCGGGTTTAACCCAGGGTATACCCGGGTTTAACCCAGGGTATACCCGGGTTTAACCCGGGTTATACCCGGGTTTAACCCGAGTTATACCCGGGTTTAACTCGGGTTATACCTGGGTTTAACCCAAGATATACCCGGGTTTAGGGTTAGGGTTAGGGTCAGGGTCAGGGTTAGGGTTAGGGTCAGGATCAGGGTTAGGGTTAGGTTAGGGTAAGGGCACTTTGACGTGTTGCGGGTGCGGGATTGCGGGACTCCGCCTATTTTATCACGTGATTGTCAATCATTTCATTGTGAAAGTAGGTGTTTTCTTGCAGAATTTCTTTCGATTTGGACGTTCATACACTGTTGTGTTTTTAATGGGTGATTTTCTTGATGTAAGGTAATATTTCATTTGATTTTTTTAATTGCTAATTATCATGTATTGTTTGAGTAAGCAACGGCATCTTTTTTAAGGAAGTAATGCATAATCTTGCCTTATTTTTGCATTAAAAATTTACGGAAGTATAATGAATTTTTTGTGTTTAAGAGGACAAAGTTTATGTATATTTTTTTTATGTTCTTCAATAGTACCTGGTAATTTAAAGTGTATTTTCAATGGTTAATTAGGATATATTCCTTTAAATTATACAATAAGAACATATTGATTGAAATTAAGGTCATTTAAGTAAACTTCAAATGATGCTGAGTATGCACACCAGTGTACTCGGGTATACCCTAGGTATACCCGGGTTTAACCCAGGGTATACCCGGGTTTAACCCAGGGTATACCCGGGTTTAACCCGGGTTATACCCGGGTTTAACCCGAGTTATACCCGGGTTTAACTCGGGTTATACCTGGGTTTAACCCAAGATATACCCGGGTTTAGGGTTAGGGTTAGGGTCAGGGTTAGGGTCAGGGTCAGGGTTAGGGTTAGGGTCAGGATCAGGGTTAGGGTTAGGTTAGGGTAAGGGCACTTTGACGTGTTGCGGGTGCGGGATTGCGGGACTCCGCCTATTTTATCACGTGATTGTCAATCATTTCATTGTGAAAGTAGGTGTTTTCTTGCAGAATTTCTTTCGATTTGGACGTTCATACACTGTTGTGTTTTTAATGGGTGATTTTCTTGATGTAAGGTAATATTTCATTTGATTTTTTTAATTGCTAATTATCATGTATTGTTTGAGTAAGCAACGGCATCTTTTTTAAGGAAGTAATGCATAATCTTGCCTTATTTTTGCATTAAAAATTTACGGAAGTATAATGAATTTTTTGTGTTTAAGAGGACAAAGTTTATGTATATTTTTTTTATGTTCTTCAATAGTACCTGGTAATTTAAAGTGTATTTTCAATGGTTAATTAGGATATATTCCTTTAAATTATACAATAAGAACATATTGATTGAAATTAAGGTCATTTAAGTAAACTTCAAATGATGCTGAGTATGCACACCAGTGTACTCGGGTATACCCTAGGTATACCCGGGTTTAACCCAGGGTATACCCGGGTTTAACCCAGGGTATACCCGGGTTTAACCCGGGTTATACCCGGGTTTAACCCGAGTTATACCCGGGTTTAACTCGGGTTATACCTGGGTTTAACCCAAGATATACCCGGGTTTAGGGTTAGGGTTAGGGTCAGGGTCAGGGTTAGGGTTAGGGTCAGGATCAGGGTTAGGGTTAGGTTAGGGTAAGGGCACTTTGACGTGTTGCGGGTGCGGG